>NC_056745.1:1265514555-1265809555 GCF_019279795.1 Protopterus annectens
TTGAGGAGAATCTGACAGTAAGTAAATGGTTCAGACTCAGTATTGTGAGGTGTGAGTACATGCTGCTATCACTGATTCTGTTTTGCTGTTTTGCCATTCCAGGGATAATACATGCCTTTATATTTATGTATCTAGCTGTAGTTTTCGTTGTAGTATAGAAAGAAACATTTTCAACTTTTTTTTTTTGCATTAATTTGACTGTTGTCTTAGTGTTTTCTCTGGCCCTTCTGAAATCTGTATCATTTTACTAAAAGAATAGTGGATTTAAAACGCAATAAAATTCAGTATTGGTGCCAATGACGTGTTGCATAGTAGTTTATATTGGAATCTGTCTATTTATTCTTTTAATTTTCATGATGACTACTACTAATTTATGTAATTTTGTATTTATGTATGCCACTCTAAGCTTGAATCTTTATTTCTGATTATTTTAAGCCTTGTTCTGTTTTGGAAATGTAAGATTGAGGAAAGGGAGCAAAGTAGTTAATTTGGAAATTGTGTCAACCTTTAATATAGAAAAATGTGCAACAAACAAGCCAACTTTAGGTTTAGAAAGTCTATTTTGCACTCTGTTCTCTCAGTGCATATACATACATTAAGTAAGGTACCCACAGTTGTTTCATGGAATGATACCTACCCATGTTACATACCTTCACATAAAACTCAGTATGTTTCTGTCGCACTAAGTTTGTGTCTTACTTTATTATAACTATTTTAGATGATGTGGACAACTCACAAAGTCATTTTTTTTCTTTGTACAGAATATGGCAAAGCAGTATATGTAATCATATTTTTATCATGCTAATGTGCTGAACAGTAAGTAAAATATATTGCAGTGTTTATTTGATCTTCATGTACTGTAGAAGCAAGCAATACTTTGAGTTATGGTTTACATATTTCTAGTGCTGCAGGTAGAAGTTTGGGGCAAGATGATCTGTTTACAAGAATTAAATTGGAGTATTTGCAGCAATATTGACTGTCAGCTTCCCTTAAGGTGGTCCTTGGAAAGATAAGCAGCTGGAAGGTTATTGTAGTGAGACATAATATTGGGGTCCTTCCTTAGTGAGTCAGTGTTTGGGTTCATCCTGCCAACCGTTTTAGTTTGGTGCATTTTTTCTCCAAAGCTATTGCTCTATTGAATGCATGCATCCTATACTGGCTAATGCCATGACATCTCCCTCCATAGTGTAAGAACACTCCTGCAGCTTAAGATTGCCCATTTTTTTCTGGTGCGCACACTTGTTTCTGTCCTGGTCCTGATGTAAATTCATGAAAGATTTCTACATTCGTTTCATAAAAGCAAATCTATGTGTCCATGTGCTCACTACATAATGAACCAAGACAGTCTGGGATAGGAGCATGACTTTTGAAAAAGTACTGTAACTGCTGTTAATTTAATTCAGCCACTTGCAGACATCACAGGGAGAAACTCTTGGTCAGCCTCGTTACTAAAAGGATTATCATGACTGAAGGTTCCTTGCACAGGGATTGGCAGAAGGGCTTCCCCCACTTTACAAGCACAGATCTCAGACAGAATACCATTAAAAGGACTAAGAGTAAGAGGGTCTGTGTCACATTGTCAAATTCTTAGAAGTTCTAAAGTCATATGGTCGACACCATATGATCGAACTTTTAAAAGTTTAAACGTTTCAGCAATGCTCTCCATACAGTCCGGCATGGGAAGTTTTCCCTTTTCTGCACTGTAGTGTGATCTCGGAGTTGGTATATTTAAAGAGCGGGGGGGTGCAGGGGGGCTTGCCCCCCTATTTAAACCATTCAGTTAGGTTTTTTCTTTGGCTTATTTTTTTTTTACTACATTTTTAAACTTTTAAAAGTTTGATTATGTAATATAGACGCGAGTAAGAGAGGAGGTCTCTTTTCAGCTCATCTGCTGGTAAATCCGTTTTACAAATATACCTGTGATCTATGTAAGTATTCTTAAATTTAGCTAATAATGGCTTGAGCTTTGGCTCATCTTTCAGTGATAGCCTGGGGAAAGCACACCCCAAGGTTTTTCGGTTTAGTGTGTACAGGTGTGTAGATGGTGTCCATTCTCTAGTCATTCTGTCAGTCAGAGCCTGCTGCTATCTGAACTAATTTTGGGGAGTGGTCTCTAGAATTACCTGGCCAATGGCATACCTTACAGCATCTACTCCAAGCTTAGCAGGGTATGATCTCCAGGTTGATGGAAGTTATCTGGATTTTCTTACACTAAGTGGTCACTGTTCAAGGCCTGGACATCAAACAGATGGTCTGATGGGAATTCAAGGCCTGGATGTGGTAATGCATCCTTCGAGAACATGCTGTTATGATAGTATCAGCTTCGGTGTAACCGTTTGATGACTCTGTGCCACCTTTGGCAAGTGTGGTCCCAAGCACCATATCTTTGTCATCTGAACTGTTGCTTGGGTGCATCACATGTTCATCCCCAAGCTAGTTTATGCCTCTGAAAGTTACTGGTGTTTCCATCACACTCAGGATACCATAACTAATATGAAGTCACAGAAGTCTTTATTTTTGAAATTAATAACATCTCTTCCAAAACTTTAGCTCCCACAAATGATCCCTTTTCAGAAGAACCTTAAAAGTTTATAACACCTGTTATGGACTAGCCCTAGGGCTCTCTATTCCTTCCCTCCACATATAACTAAATGTGTATTTGTTGAATGAGGCAGAGAAGTTTTAGGTCTTCTTTCCTACAGTACCAGTCATTAAGAAAGCAATCCCAGACTCAGCTCCTGCAGCTCAAAGGAAGTAGACATGCTATAAGCTCCCAGATGAGTGGAGTGAGTCCCTAACAGTGCATTAGCATGCCAAATCATTTGAGCTCTTTGGTCCAGAAAATACATTTTCTGCAGGCTTACACCCTCTGTGTTTGTCTTGCTCAGATCCTAAAGCTTTCCTCTGTGTATAATTGTGAACTTAAGGAATAAGTGGTAAGATTGTGTCTCTCCAGAACAGGCATTCATGTAACCAGTTGCAGTTTTGATTCTGCAGACGTAGCTGAGACTTCAGGTTGAGGCAGGTATCTGGAAAAGAAGGCTACTCTGAGACAAATCTCTTTTAAGCAAGAGCTTAGAAATTCCATACTAGATACCCCTTCCAAGGGACAAGGTCTTTCTTTCCAGCCTTCTTAGGATTTGGTGAATGAACTCTTAAAGGGAAACTTGCCTTCATCCTTCATGATCCCTGTGAATATAGGTGAAGGCTGCCAGCCTAGCTAAATAGAATTTTGTAGATAACTCTGTCATTTGTAAATATTAATATAAGCCACAGGCTTGTTCTCTTAAATGTGAAAAGACTGTATTGGATGTTGAACTGAAAAACATGTAACAACAGTGCTCTCTGCTGTAAGAAAGCTGATAAGTCGAGCATTGTGAAATTCTTTGATATAAAACTCTGAGCCGAGGTGTCTAGGGAGAGGCATTCTGCCTATTATTTTGAGGCTAGAGTCAATTTAAGAACAGAAAGAAGGAGAGCATTTGAGCATTTGTCTTGAGAACATCCAACTCACCAGCACTCTGCCTGTGTTCTATATGTAAGTTTATTTTAGGGTTGGGAGGGTGGCCTAAAGATCTGTGTTTTCTCTTAGATATAGCTAAGAACTTGGAAGATTATAGTTTTTTCTGTATTGATGTCAGAACTTTTCTACTATATTATTTTAAGTATTTCTCTGTGATCTCTGGACTCTTGACTAGCACTGTATAGTAAAAAGTAATGTATTGTGTTACTATTTATTATTAAATATTTTAAACATTTCAACTTTGGCTGTTTTGTGTAGAGATAATTTAAGCTCCAGAGTACATTGCATATATATATAGTGATACTGTCCAAGTCACTCCAAATAAGCCTTGATGGTTCAGTTGCACTTACCATTCGGATAATAATATTGCACAGTAATAAATGGACACCCCTTGTTAAGGGCCTTTTAAGTAGCTGATAAATATTGGTGGGTGGTGGCAAGTGGTACTACAGTATAGTTTGGGTAAAAGGGGCACAGCTGGAGAACCTGTGCCAGCCTTCCCCAGGAGTGTCTGTGTGGTTGTATATAACTCTTATCTCAAAGTGTGTGTGTGTGTGTGTGTGTGTGTGTGTGTGTGTGAGCTTACTTGGGCAGGGACACGAAGCACTGATTGGACAGAGAGGGTGCTGGAGGTTTTAGCTTGCCCACTAGGCTGAGATCTAGACCTTATAGCTGTGGGGAGTCTTATTGAGGACCTGGAGAGAAAGGGAGAAACCAGCCCCAGACTGACTGTGATCTCTGTGTGCTCTTAAGGGAAATTTTATTCTACTGTGTGTGTGTGTTTATTAACCTTTCTCTATATGAACGCCCCTCACTGGTGTTAGTGGTGAGGATTGGGGCTCTTTGATTGCTGGGCCAGTGCAGTTTTTCAGGTGACCCTTGAGAAACGCTGCTTGAGAAGGTTAGGTTTATCTGAGTATATCTTACACCATTCCCTGTCTTGAGAGCCCATCTGCATTGGCATTGCTAATCCCACTGTGGTGCTGCACTGACATGACATATATGCTTGCAACCCTAGGCTCCTTCTTTAGCAACTTGGCATTTTGCTGGCTGGCTCTGTTTAACCATGTTAGGGGATTGTGATCTGTAACTACAGTGAATTTTCTATCGTGCAGATAAGGTTGAAGTTTCTGCAGCACCCACACTATGGCTAGACATTCCTTTTCTACAGCTGCATAGCATTCCTCCCTGGTTAGGAGTCTACAACTGAGATAAACCACCGGGTGCTCTTCTCCCTCTGAAGAAATCTGGCTAAGTACAGCCTACACTCCATGGTTCAAAGCATCCATCTACACAACAAATTATTTGCTGTAATCTGGACTGGCAAACACAGGGGGACCTCCCAAAGCTTCTTTAAGCTTCTGGAATGCCTGCATACATACTGAGGTCCGCACTACCATATCTGGCCTGTTCTTCCTTGTCAGGTCTGTGAGGGGAGCAGCTATGGTACTATAATTGGGGACGAACTTTCTGTAGTACCCTGCTGTCCCTAAGAATGCCCTCACCTGCTTTTTGGTAACAGGTGCAGGCCATGCCTGAATGGCTTCCACTTTGGCATGTTCTGGCCTAATCTTATCACTCCCCATGCTATGTCCCAGGTAGGAGACCTCTGCCATACCCACCTGACATTTGCTGGGCTTAATGGTCAACCCTGCTCTCTCTAGTCTGTCCAGCACCTTCCTGACGTCTTGAAGGTGTTCTTGCCAGGAGTGGCTGTAGATAGCAATATCATCTAGGTAAGCAAGGGCGAACCATCCTGCTCCTGCTAGGATATGATCTACCAGCCTCTGGAAAGTTGCTGGGGCATTTTTCATCCCAAAGGGCATCTTTGTGAACTCATACAAGCCAAAAGGAGTCACAAAGGCTGACCTTTCTAGCACTGGGAGTCAAGGGCCCCTGCCTTTAACCCTTGGTATGATCAATAGTTGTAAGATACGTAGCTCCACTCATCTGGTCTAGGACCTCATCTGTCCTAGGCATGGGGTAAGCATCTGACTCTGTGTGACATTTTAATTTCCTGTAGTCCACACAGACCTTGGTGCTGCCATCCTTCTTTGGCACCAGCACCACTGGGGAGGCCCAGGTACTATTGGACTCTTGAATTACCCCTAGTTCCAACATTTCCTGTATCTCCTCCCTCAGAGTCTGTTTGACTCTCTCAGGCACTCTGTAAGGGGCCTGCCTAATAGGCCGTTGGGGTCCTGTATCCACCTGGTGCTGCACCAGGTTGGTGCACCCTGGTTTCCCAGTGGACATGTCCCCAGACTCCTGTAACACTGCTCGGATTTCTCAAACCTGGGTAGGAGATAGCTGCTGGGACATTTGCTACCCCTTCCACTGAAGTGTCAGTCCGAGCCTCACTGAGGAGATCAGTCACCAGATCTCCCTCAGACTCCTGCAATCCACTGCAAATGCTCAGCACAAGGACTTCCCTGTCATGGTAAGGTTTCATCATGTTAACATGGTACAATTTGTGCCCCTGCCTATCAGTTCCACCATGTAGTTAACATCAGGTACCTTTTTTACCACCTTGTAGGGTCCCTCCCAAGCTGCTTGCAGCTTGTTGTGTCTGACAGGAGTGAGAACCATTACCTGCTGCCCTACAGCATACTCTCTAGCTCCAGCATTCCTATCATACCATATCTTTTTCTGTTGTTAGGCTTCTGCCAGGTTCTCCTGGGCCAAGCCCAGGAGTTCCCTGAGACTTGTCCTGAGGTTTAGGACACATGTTACAACAAACTCCTTGTGAGATTCACACTCACCTTCACACTCATCTCAAATTAAACCTAGAGGTTCCCTCACCCTATGTCCATACAGAAACTCAAAGGGTGAAAACCCTGTGGATTCCTGAGAACTTCTCTGTAAGCAGCAACAGATGGGGCAACTATTTATCCCACTCCCTCTTGAACTGGTCTGCAAATGCCCGTAGCATGGACTTGATTGCAGAATTTAACCTGTCAACCAGACCATTAGTCTGAGGATGGTAGGGGGTGGTCTTTAGGTTCTTCACCCCACAGTACCTCCACAGACAAGCCAGCATGTCTGACATGAAATTGGCACCTGTGTCAGTCAGTATTTCTTTTGGGAAACCTACCCTGCTGAAAATCTCTAACAAAGCATTTGCCACTTTTTCAGGTTCAAAAGAGGATAAAGCCACTGCCTCATGGTATCTTGTAGCATAATCTACTACCACTAGGATATACTTTTTCCCTGTGGAACTTGGTGTACTCAGAGGCCCCACAATATCCATGGCTACCCTCTGAAATGGCTCCTCAATCACAGGCAAAGGCATCTTGTCTCCTGCCTTGCCTACCTTTTGGCACTGCTCACAGGTCCTGCAGTACCCTGTTACATCTCTGGAAATTCCAGGCCAGTAGAAGTTCTGCATAATACGTCTCGTTGTACGTTTTATGCCCGTATGACCTGCAAAGGGAATATCATGGGCTATGGCTAGAAGTGCCAGATGGTAGGCTCTAGGCACTAACAACTGCTGTACCTTCTAGCCCTCCCTCAGGGGTCCACTCTCTATACAGTAACCCTTTGTCCCAGTATACAGATTCCCCCTTCCCTTGAGAATCAGGTGCCTCCCTAGCTACCTGCCTCAGGCCCTGTCTATATCACATGAGTGAATCGCACAAATTGCGAATGGTCATAATATCGAATGTACTGGACCTCAAACTTCCTATTGTGGGGGGCTGCACCTCCACACCACCCACTAAATATATATTACAACTCTGAGATCACACTACAGTGGGAAAAGGGCAAATATACCATTCTTCACTGTACAGCGATCTCAGAAAAAGCACTTTGAGGTCCAGTATGTTTGATATTATGAGCTTTCGTAATTTATACGATTTGTTCATGTGATATAGACCCCACAGGCCTTGCAGTGTAGGGTCTGAATGTGGAGACTGCCTCAATTCTCTCTTTGTAACCCTCCCCAGCTCCCATTCCACAGAAAGTCTGGTATCCTCTGACAGCGGTGCCTCACTGTCAGCCTGGGTACTACTACTCACATCTACCCTTGCAGTCCCTCTGTCCAAGGGATCATCAGTACCCACAAGCAGCTGTGGTTCACTTTCAGTCTCACGGCTACAGGGTAGCTCCCTCCCTGAAGTAACCACCTTGCTAGTCCCGGCTGCAAGCATGCAGTCTGTTTGGGTCTCCCCCAGGTTACCAGACCCACATGCTTGTCTCCAAGCCTGACTGTGGGTAACTGCACAAGCACACAGTACTGCACTATCAAAATCATTCCCTATCAGGACATCTGCAGGGATAATCTCAAACACACCTACTTGCTGGCTTCCTTTTCCACCCTCCCAGTCAAGCTGAACCCTAGCCAAAGGTATTTGGTATGGGATCCCTCCTAAAGCTCTGACTGGAGTAGACTGCCCAGGCTAGTAGTACTCCTCTGTAACCATTGCAGGCTTTACAATGGTTATGTCAGAGGCTGTGTCTCTCTTAGCAATGGCCTCTTTGCCATTCACTACAATAGGATATAACCTCTTGTGGTAGTTTGGTACCCTTGTTGTCCCAAGACAACCTACCACTGGCATTTTGTCTTTCCCACTTACTGGCTGTCTCACTTTTGCTTCCCTACCTTGCCTCTGTTGATATCTGTTTGCCAAATGCCCCCACTGGTTGCATTCAAAACATTTAACCCTAGGTCCTGGACATGTACCTGGACTAGTGGCTTCCCCTGCTACTGGCAGATTCTGTTAGGGCAGTCTGTGCTGCCCACCATGGGTTCCTTTAGACCCATGAGCAGTACTGGGGCTCCCTTTCCTGTGCATGGATGCCCTGCTTGCTAGGTATAGTTCTCCCTTCTTTCCCAACTCATCTGAAGTAGCACATTGTCTATCAGCTAACCAGATCCTCATGTCCTCAGGCAAAGTGCTAAGTGCTTGTTCCCTCACCAAAAGGTCTGCCAGCCCTTCAAAAGTGATTGCCTGACATCCACTCACCCACCTATGAAAATAAGTGCTCAGTTCAGCAACATATTCACACACACTTTCATCTGCCTACCGTCTATACTCACAAACCTTTTTTCTAAATGTTTCAGGTGTTAGCTTAAAAAATTCTAACAAGCAATTCTTAACAACAGGATAATCAAAACATTCATGATCACTTAATTTAGACAGCACAGTTACAGCTTTACCATGGACTAAGGGGGTCAGGAACCATCCCCAGACCCTTTGGTCAACATCATACTGTTTACATACCCCCTCAAGCATGTGAATGAAACTATCAAAATTATCTCCCTCTTTAAACTGCGGAAGAAATTTACTGACCTTTAGTGTTCTGGGGTCAGGTTACTCCCTTCCCCATTACCTCCATGACTCTGGCGAAGAGTCAGCATCTCCTTTTCATGCTGCCTCTGACTTTAATTTTCCTCATCTTCCAGGTGTAGCAGTTTCTCATTCTCCTCAGCCTGCAAACGTCACGGCTTCTCATTGTCCTCACTCTCTAGACACCTCAGTCTCTCTGCTGCTTCTATTTCCACACGCTTGGCCATCAACTCAGGTTTTTTTACCTCCAGATGGATTTTTAAGTCCTCTGTAGAAAGGTTGAGCTGTCCATTCTCTGTGTGGTGCATCTCTACTGCCAGTCTGATCGTCGTCCTGGTTGCTGTTTTCTGATGCAGCTGTGACCAAGGCTGCAGTCAGGTCTGCCTTAGCCAGGTTTCCATGCACCAGTCCCGTAGCCTGGCACATCTCAGCCAGCTGGCTCCTTGTCAGCTTTCCGTAATCCTCTGCAGACATGCTACCTGCTGTCCCTGACTAAGCTAACAAAAGAAATAAAACAATTGTGATCTGAACTCTCGAGTATTCACAGTGTGGCTGATTTTAGAGTACAAAAACAACTTCAGAGAACACTGTACACAAGCTACAGGAATTCACACTACCCACACCACTACAAGCCAATTAGTATTTGCCAACCAATTAATATGTGGTGTGGATAGCCCACCACTGCCAAACAATTAATCTGATATTGTTATTCCTTGTTCATTCCTTACGTATGGGTATCTGTTCTGACCTCGGAACCAAGCCAGCCATTTTCCAAGTTTGCATCAGCGACAAACTCTCGAGCTAAACTCTTACCCATAATCTCCCTCTCCCTATTATCCCAGATTTTGTTTGCCGCGTTACCATTCGGTCGTGTCAAGCTGCTTCTCTTGAGCTAAGTATAGATATTTGTTGTCAAAGTAGTCATATATATAACTTTTTTCTGTCAGAAAAGTTTCTATTTTGTTGTCTCTTACCCTATCGCATTTAGCAACCATATTTTCTTGAGTTTCTTCTCTTTACTCTACACCTTTTACCGCGAGGTATTTCTCCCTTACCATCATTGGTAATCTCTTCCCTTTCTTCATACCTTTGGGTATTCTTTTGTACCATTGCTGGTACCCTTTCTACTGTCCCCTTTTTCTATCATGGCAGATAAGACAGGTAGTCCAGGATTTAAAAGGTGTTCTGATTGTGGACACAATTACCTACATCAGATGCACACTCTTTGTGCGTTTATTGCTTGGGTGTGTCCCACTTATCTGTTGACCTGCCCTGTGTTATTATAAAAATGTTTCTAACAGAACCTTGTTGGAAAGGAAAAATAAGTTGTTGCTAAAGGGACTTCTCAAATCTCCCTTTTCAGAGGCTATTTCTGGGTCGGAGGCTTCAACCCCTCCTAGAGTCCATAAGATGATCCTACTAAGGCCAAGTCTTTGCCTTCGTCCCCAGCTGGGGACTCCCGCCAACCAAGACCTAAGAAGGCTAACGTTTATGCTTCAGAGCTCACTCAGTCAGCCCCAGTGCTTTCGCTGCCTAGACCTTCGGCACCATCAGTGACCTCGGCTTTGTCTTCTCCTGTAGCCTTTACTATATCGGCACCGAGGGGCTCCTCGATGCAGACTATGCAGACTATTATGACTACTACATCGACACCGACCGTTCATTCAGTGCAGACCTTGACCATGTCTGCATCCGACATCTTACTCGGAACCGACGCCTCAGTTATTGGCTCCAGTTTTGTCAGTTTCAGCTTCGGTACCGGCAACCACTTCAGCACCGATCCTTGTGTCAGTGCAGACCGTGACTTTGGCACCAATGATTTCCTCAGTGCAGACTCCCATAGTCCAGTCTCTCTCAGCACTGTTGTTCTCAGTGCGGACTGGTGAGGTGGACACCATGCTTGTCTCTTCTGTGGATAGACCTGTTTCTCCCTCAGCCTCCGTGAGGTCCACTAGAAGCCTTTCCGAACACAACATGTTGTGTCTTGTGGATCAGGTGCTTCTGGCCAGAGGTATCCCTCCCCCAGGACCCTATCCTTCCTTGGGAGGTGATCACCCATCTCCAAAGACCCCTTCTTATTCTCCTCCTTCATTGCATTTGAAGTCCATTGATATAGCACAGTCTTCCCCCTCTGAAGTTCCCTTTATGGATCTCACTAAAGAACCGCAGTTACGTTCGTGGCAGGAGAGTTTTGCTACGACCCAGGATGACAGTTGTGACACGCGTAATTTGCTGTTCCACAACCATCTGTGGACTCAGAGTCGGCAGGCTGAGCCACTTAGGGGAGGGGTGACCCCTGTCCTGGACACTCACCCCTCTTCAGGTGTACCAGCCTTTCAACTGATGGAGAAGGCTCTGGCTTCTGCTGGCGATACTGTGCTGTCTATCCCCCCGCCCTCCTCTGGTACACTGTTTTCACAAGTCACACCTAGCGGACACCAGGTGCAAGGGCCTCAGGACATATTCCCACAGGAAACCCCTTTTCCGCCATCTTCCCCAGCTTCTCCCTCTGAGGAAGTCCACCGGAAAAGTTTGTGTAAGAGGAAGCACATGGACTCCACATAGGAGTCCCTCACTGAAGAGACAGAATTTGATGAGGGGGAAGGATCTCCTCGGTCACCCTCTGAGGTATCAATTGGTGATATCCTTGAAATCCTTAAACAGAGAGGTGACTGGCAGCCCTCTAATCCGACCTCTGAGGAGTCTATGTTCCTGCAGGCCTTTTGCGCCCAGCCTCCTACCTTCTGGGTTACTCCACCTGCCGATGAACTTGTCTGGCTCATCGTGCAGCGTGCGTGGAAGGCTCCTGACACCATTGAGGCTATTCCCCAGAGGCCAGATTCGATTTTGTCCTCTCCTGCTACGGATCCCCCATTGGTCTAAAGGTATTCCTGTGGATGCTCTGGTGGTGGCGGCTGCAACAAAAAAGGATCTGGTGGTAGAAGAATGCTAGACCGTCCATCCGCCTAACAAAGAGTCCCGGGCCCTGGACAGGATAGGGAAGCGCACCTTTGCATCAGCGACCTTTACTATCAGGTCCCTGAATTATATGGCACACTTTACAAGGCATCAAAGTGATCTGATTTCCGAGCTCTCCGAAACCTTGGCTGATGCTGTGTCTGATGAGGTCCTTGACAAATTGGCCTCTCAGCTGGCCACCATTGAGTCAGTATCTAACTCCTCTATGCGACTGATATCTCACACATCAGAAGGAGCAGCTAGAGCGGCGGGTTCAGCTGTGGTCTTGAGATGACAAGCCTGGATGTGCTTGTGCAATTTCGCGGAACCCTTTAAGGCTTCCTTTCTTAACGCTCCCATTGAGGCCTCTTTGTTGTTAGGACCCAAAGTTAAAAGCACACTGGCCAGATGTGAACAGGACGGTAAGACCCTTTCTGCCGTAGGTGTCCATTATTCTTCACCTCAACGTGCTTTCTCCCGAAACCAAAAGAGTGGGGAGATATGGTTCAAGAAATATCAGGGTCCTTTCCGTGACACACAGGCTGAATTCTCCCCTAGAGGCAGAAGGGGAAACTCACAGGGAAGATGCTCTTTTCAGGGCAGAGGGGGTCCACGTAACCAGGGTTCCAGGGACTCTTTCCCTGGCCAATCCTACCAGCACTCCTAAAGAGCGGCCCAACTCCTTTCCTCTGGAGGTGGTTGGAGGTAGTTTCTCCTTGTACCCTTCTGCCTGGCTAACCATTACCACTGATTCTTGGGTACAAAGGATTATAACCAGAGGTTATCATATCCCCTTCGGTCTTTATCCTGTCCCTTCAAAAAACCTTCCCGACGTTCCACCCAGTCAAAGGGAAGAAGCAGCACTAGAGATAGAAAAGCTGCTAAAAAGAGAGTTATCCAAATAGTCCCTCCAGACCAGATAGGATCCGGATTCTACTCAAAGACTATTTTTGGTGCCAAAGAAAACCGAGGACTGGAGACCAATTTTGGATCTCAGTGTATTGAACAAGTTTGTGAGAGTACAAAAATTCCGGATGGTCACAATACAGTCTATCCTCCTTTTGGAAAAAGACGATTGGATGTGCTCGATAGATCTTCAAGATGCGTACTACCACATAAAAGTGGACAGGCCATCAAGAAGATTTGTGAGCTTTTGTGCAGGAGCCAGTCAGTACCAGTTCAGAATACTGCCCTTCGGACTCTCTACAGCCCCCAGAGTGTTCACAAGCATGGCAGTCATCACAGCTGACTTGTGACTACAAGGATTCCAGGTGTTTCCATACCTAGACAACTGGCTCATTTCCGCCCCCACCAGACATCTATTGGATAAGCCCTGGCATACTCTCTCCTCACTGCACAAAGGCTAGGCATAACCATAAACTGGCAAAAATCCAATCTTACCCCATCTCAGTCTACAGAATTCATAGGGGTTATCTTGGATACAAGAACTGCAGAGCTGCCATTCCAGAGCACAGAATTCTAAGGGTAAAGCAACAACTGATCCCAATCCTTTCAAGGGAGAGATCCACAGCTCACTCTGTCCTACAGCTGCTGGGTTCCTTGGCAGCCTCCATCACCATTGTCCCCCTGGCCAGGTTTCATATGAGGCTTCTACAATGGCTACTGCTCACCCAGTGATATCCTTTTCAACATCCTCTTTCAGCCAAGATTCAAGTAACCCACAGGTGCAAACAGGATTTAAATTGGTGGATGACACACAATTCGTCACAATGGTCTCGCCCCTTCTCCCCCCAGCAACCCAAGGCTACAGTGACCATGGACGCCTCCCTGATGGGGTGGGAGGGCTATGTCAGGGACAGACAGTCCAAGGCACTTGGTCCGAATTGGAGGCCCAATTGCATATAAATGTTCTAGAGCTGAGGGCAGTGCTTCTGATGTTGCAAGCATTCCATCCCCTGCTGCCGTCTGGGACAATTGCGATTCAATCAGACAACATGGTGGTGGTCTGGTACATCAACAAACAAGGTGGAACCGAATCTTATCTCCTTTGTCGAGAGGCCATGAGGATATGGCAATGGGTGATGGCTACCAACTGTTTTCTTTTAGCAACGCACATTCCTGGGAGTTCCAACGTGATAGCAGACACTCAGCAGGTGCATTCTACACCCTCACGAGAGGTCCCTGAATCCTTTGATAGCAACAGAGATCTTCCACCGCTGGGGCCGTCCTTGCGACCTCTTTGCATCCCCGACCAACTACTTCGCCCTGATTCCCCCTCCAGGACAGTCACCCTGGGATGCTCTAGTCCACTATTTGGCTCTCAGGTCTTTATGCATTCCCACCTTTCACCCTCATTCCCCAGTTTCTGAAGAAAGCCCGTCAGTTGAAGAGCAAGGTGATCCTCATAGCACCATATTGGCCTCGTCAGATTTGGTTCCACTTCCTTTGGCCTCACCTACTAGATCGACCATGGATTCTCCATCCAACCCCGGAGTTGATCTCACATCCACAGAACCTAATTCATCCCAACTTGGACAGCATGAAGATCACAGCTTGGCTGCTCCAATTCCCTTGATTTCCAGGCAAAATTATCTTTCTTTATCAGTACGTGACATTCTCATTGCATCTCATGAGTCTTCCACTAGAATTACGTATCTAAGTAAATGGAAAAGATTTACCTGTTGGCTGAAAGAAAAACAAGTAGATCCCTTCTCAACACCAGTGTCGATAATACTAGAGTATCTGGCCGACCTTTTTTCAATCGGGTCTATCGGCCTCTACCATTAGAGTTCATTTGGCTGCAATATCTAATTTCCATGAGGGTGTGCAGGACTCCTCTCTTATGTCACACAAATTGTGCAAGACCTTCATAAAAGATGTGAATCATCTGAAGCCACCCTTTAAAGAACCTATTCAACCATGGGATCTGTCATTAGTTCTACAAGCTCTGACAATGCTACCCTTCAAACCAGCTTCTTGCAACCTCAAATATTTCTCATGGAAAACCTTGTTTTTGGTCGCCATTACTTCTGCCAGACGTATCTATGAGCTTCAAGCTTTATGCATCAAGAGTCCATACTTCATTTTTCATAGAGATAGTGTCTTTGAGAACTAGTCCTTCATTTCTGCCAAAAGTGATCTCTGAAATGTCCATTAATCAAACCATTGAATTGCCAGTTTTCTTTCCCAATCATTCAAGCAGAGGAGAGTATTGCCTATATACCCTAGATATTCACAGGCAAATCCATTTTTACTTAAACAGGACTAGGTCCTCTAAATCTGGCCAGTTATTTTTGGCCTATTCTGGACCTAGATTAGGATCTGCTGTTGCTAAGGTCACATTAGCTAGATGGTTGAAAGACTGTGTGACCTTCATTTATAGACAACATAATATTCCATTGCCTACTACCATGAAGGCTCATTCGACAAAGTCGGTGACAACTTCTGCTGCCTTCCATGCCAGAGCTTCTTTACATGACATTTGTGCAGCTGCAACTTGGGCTACGCCTCATACCTTCATCAAGCATTACAAATTGGAAATGCCCTCCAGGGGAAGAGCATCTTTTGGTTCGATGGTGCTCAGGAATGTCCTTCTATGAGAGCCTCCAAGGAATAGAGGTAGCTGGGGACTATGTCCCATACGTAAGGAATGAACAAGGATTAACAATATCAGATGAAGTTATGCCTTACCATAACGTTCCATCTGTGTTGTTGATCCTCGTTCAGTCATTACAACCCTCCCTCCTTCCCCCTCCTATGGCTTGTAGTGGATCTCACCATCCGGTTCTCTTAGGTCATTTGACCAGAGGTAGCCTCTACCTTCTCTTGACTTGCGAACACAATCTGAGGTAATGGAGAGGGGGATAATGTGTAAGAAATTAGCTCGAGAGTTTGTAGCTGACGCGAGCTTGGAAAATGGCCGGCTTGGTTCTGAGCTCGGAAACGATACCCATACGTAATGACTGAACGAGGATCAACAATACAGATGGAACATTATGGTAAGACATAACTTCTTTATATGTGATGCCTGTGCACTGGCCCAACAATCATAGAGCCTCAATCCTCACCACTAACACCAGTGAGGGGCGTTCATATAGGGAAAGGATAATAGATACATACACAGTAGAGTACAATTTCCCTAAAGAGCACACAGAGATCACAGTAAGTCTGGGGCTGGTTTCTCCCTTTCTCTCCAGGTCCCCAATAAGACTCCCCATGGCACAGCTATAGGGTCCAGATCTCAGCCTGTTGGATAAGCTAAAACCTCCAGCACCCTCTCTGTCTAACCAGTGCTTTGTGTCCCTGCCCAAGTAGCTGACACACATGCTTTGAGATAAGAATTATGTACAACCACACAGACACTCCTGGGGAAGGCTGGCACAGGTTCTCCAGCTGTGCCCCTTTTACCCAGACTATATGGTAGTACCAGTTGCCACCACCCACTAATATTTATCAGCTACTAAAAAGGCCCTTAACAAAGGGTGTCCAATTATTACTGTGCAATATTATTATCCAAATGTAAGTGCAACTGAACAGTCAAGGCTTATTTGGAGTGACTTGGACAGTATCACTATATATATGCAATGTACTCTAAAGCTTAAATTATCTCTACACAAAACAGCCACAGTAGAAAGATTTAAAAATATTTAATAATAAATAACATGACAATACTTCTTACTACACAGTGCTAGTCAGTAGTTCAGAGATCACAGAGAAATACTTAAAATAATACAGTAGAAAAGTTCTGACATCAATACAGGAAAAAACTAATCTAATCTTCTAAGTTCCTAGCTATATCTAAGAGAAAACAGTTCTAAAATAAACTTACATATAGAACACAGGCAGAGTGCTGGTGAGTTGGATGTTCTCAAGACAAATGCTGTCCTTTCTCTCCTTAAATTTATAACACAGTACTACTGATTGATTTCAGGTTATATCATTTCTTTCTGGTTACCAAGCTAACAGAAACTCAGAGGTTAAGAGCCCTTTTGATCTTGCAGCTGGTCAGGAAGCCAGAGTAATAAAATAAATTATACATGTAAATTCTAGCCATTAACTCTGGCCTCAAAACAATAGCCAAAATGCCTCCCTCTAGACATCTCTGCTCTGAGTTTTAGATAAAATAATTTCACAATGCTTGACTTATCGGCCTTCTTACAGCAGAGTACACTGTTGCTACATTTTTTTTTCAGTTCAACATCCAATACAGTCTTTTCACATTTAAGAGAACAAGCCTGTGGCTTACATTAATATTTACAAATGACAGAATTATCTACAAAATCCTATCTAGCTAGGCAGGCAGCCTTCACCTATCTTCACAATCCCAGTTCAACTCTGTGGGTACTTGTGTCAGTCTCAGCTAATACCAAATGAGGAAGAAGCATCCTCTCAGACAGTGGAAGAACTTGAGGAATCATTTATATCTGAAGTAGTTAATTTCATTTATCTGCAACCTGTGGGTATTCGGATCCATATCGGATCCGAGCTGGCAACATTTTCCAAGCATCTACTCCAAGCTCCTACCCTTACCCATAATCCCTCACATCTCCTACCTTCCCCCAGATCTTGTTTGCCGCTTCATGCATATGCATTGTGGTCTGTTTAGCTCCAAGTTGGGTATAGTAAGTGGAGGTTTTTTCTGGTATATTTAGTGTGTGGTCGATAATTAACCCTTTCCTCCCCTTCACTGTTCGTCGTTTTTTCTGTTGAAAAAAAAAAAGTTTAAAAGTTAAAGTTAGTAAGGTAATGTGTTGGCATAACCCGACCTTAGTGTGTGTGATAGTTTTGGTTTTTAAGTTTTGGCTGAGTGGATTTTTGTTATGGCTGAGCAGCCAAAACCAACTTTTAAAAAATGCACAGTGTGTGGCCACAAGCTTTCACCGGCTGATGGCCACACTCTGTGTATTATTTGTCTGGGTGTCCTCCACCTCATCTTACCTTGTAGTGTGTGTGCAGGGTTCAGCCTTAGGGCCTTAAAGGAAAGGAAGGCAAAGCTCGTAGCTAAGGGCCTTCTATCAGTTTCTGCCTTGGACACGGTGACCTCAACCTCGGCTCCAGTAGCTGATAAAACCCCCCCTTCCAAGCTGGGACTCAACCTCCCACTAAGCCTACTGAAGTGGGGACTAAAAGTAAAGAAAATGAGAAGAAAGACAAGGACAAGAGAGGGGACAGGCACCTCAAGCGGTCTCCAGAGCGAGAGCCCTTCCCTAGCCTGCCTACTAAAGTAATCAGAACTACCTTTCCTCTGCTCCACTCCCCGAAGTTCTCCTCAGAGCCAACTGGACCCAAGGCCTTCTTCGAGGTCGTTGCACCAACCAGCCAGATCCGAGTCGGTTGCCTCGTGTTCGACACGGAGTCTGTCAGAGCTAGACATGGACAGGATGATGCAGAGGTTCATTTGGACCCAAATTCAAATGGGAGTCTTAGCAGGCCCCTCTCCAGAGAGGGGACCTCCATGCCCTTCTTCCATCCAATCTCTCCTTTCCCGATCCAACCTGCAGTTTTGGGGTTTATGGATCCAAGGATCCTCAGAGTTGGGGGTTCAATGCCGACAGTTCCTCCAACCTCGACGCTGGCGATTACCTTGAGTTCCTCGGATCAGACCTGTTTGAATTTGAGCAACTCTCTGGGCCGTGAACGGGGAGTTGGATCCGAGGGAATGGAGGTGTCTTCGGCTCTGACATTGCCGGATCCGTGCCATTTCTTCGGAACCCTGGCTACCTTGGCCTTGGCCCTGATCATCACTGTGGAGCCGGAGGGAGCTCCCTCATTGGTTAATAAGGAGGTGTGCTCTCCTTCGGCATTCAACATTGTGGAGAGGGTTTTCTCCCAAGGATTGAGACCCCAGCCCATTGCCTTGGACTCTGCCCAGGCTCCCATGGATTTGGTCACGACTCCCATCAGCTTGTCCCAGGGACAGACCGTGCTAGAGGCCCCCAGGTGGATCCCATCATGGAACCCCTTGTGACTTACAAGCCCTCTTCAGAGAGTCCCATTGAAGAGGGTCCCCATAAGCACTCATGTAAAAGGAGGCACATGGACTCCCCCGAGTCCCTCACAGAAGATACTGACTTAGATGAAGGTGAGGGTTCCCCCAGGTCACCTCCCAAGGATGTCTCCTTTAGAGACATCATGGAGATCCTCCGCCAGAGGGGAGGTTGGTCAGCCCCAAAACCCTCTACGGATGAGTCAGTATTCCTGGAGGCCTTTGGCACGGACTCATCTACATCCTGGGTGTCCCCTCCTGCGGATCCCTTAGTGGATCTCATTACCACGCAGGCATGGAAGGAGCCTGACACCATAGAGCCAATACCTAAATGCCCGGACAGGATCCTGTCTCCTCCCATAGACAGGTCTGGTACAAGGGATCCCCAGTGGATACTGTGGTGGTTGCAGCTGCCACCAAGAGAGAACTGGCACAGGAACGTTCTTCAGTCCACCCTCCGGACAAGGAGTGTATGACAGTGAATCGATTTGGGAAGAGAGTCTTTTCTTCAGTGACGTTTTCTATTGGAGCGCTGAATTATTTGGCACATGTCATACGACTTCAGTGAGACCTAGTCACAGACTTTGCTGTGTCACCCCCAGAGTCTTTGTCACCAGAGGACAAGAGGCTGTTCCTAGCTAAAAAGTCGACTCTAAAATCTTTTTCGAACACGTCCATGCGTCTTCTTTTCCATGCCACGGAAGGAGCGGCTAGGGCGGCTGGGAGTGGCGTAGCTATGAGGCGACACTCTTGGCTCAGACTGTGTCAATTCGCAGACCCCTTCAAGGCGTCATTCACAAATACTCCCTTTGATGGTTCTTCCCTGTTCGGGAAGACAGTACGTGACACCCTGGTCCAGAGCGAGAAGGACGGGAAGACTCTGTCTGCCGTCGGAGTCTGCTTCTCTAGCCCTCAAAGATCGTTTTCTAGGAATCAGAGAGGGCAAAAGAAGATGTGGTTTCGAAAATCTCTGTTTTCCCGGGACTCTCAGGACAACTCATTTATTTATTTATTTATTTATTTTATTTATTTAAATTTGTTGACCGGGAGTGTCCGACTGGACGTGGGTCCATTTTCAGCGGAGGCCCGGGGAGAAAAGCTCCACAGTAAAATAAACAGACAGTAGTTACATTGGATTACATAGCGATTAACAATTTAACATAGAAATTACTTACAACATATTTACAGATGAAGAACATAGTACATCAGTAGACAACTAGAATCTTTATCTGTGAAGTACATAACAGGCATTAACAAATGTAACAATGAGAAGTTCCTGCTGTATAATAAGTACTAGGCTTATGAGCATCTGAGCTTGCTATCCTCAAGATAGTTAGTGGAGGTGAAAGAAAGGTAGTAGTTGGATGGGGTGGATGATATTAGAGTGGAAGTTTTGAAGTTGGTGCATGATGGTACGGAGGTAATTGTGGGTGGGAGTGAGTTCCATAATTTGGCTATGGCGCAAAAGAATAGTGCTTCACCAGCAGAGTTATTGGCTTTAGTGATCTGCAAGTGATTTTTGTTGCTGGATCTTAGTGGTCTGGTGGTGCAATATGGTTGGAGTAGATTCTGGAGGGATGGGACATTTAGTGGATGGTTTACTAGTTTGTGGGCGAGTGAGAGTTGATACCACTGAAGGAGGTGAGGGAGGTCAAGCCAGCCCAGTTCAGCAAGTGAGAGACAGTGGTGACTACGGTATGATGCCCCTGTGGCGAATTTGGCGATTTTGTTGTAGCAGGTCTCTAGCTTGTTTAGATCACATTGCCTTAGGTTGGTATATACTGGGGAGGCATAAAGTAGGGTGGAGATAAGGTGGGAATTTGCTATTGAAATCTTTGCTGCTTTGGTGAGAAATTGTTTATTTCTGTATAATGCTCCTAGTTTTTTGTGGACTTTTTTTATGGTCATGGATATGTGAATGTCAAATTTTAGTTTATTGTCTATTTCCACTCCTAGCAATTTGGTGTGTTCAGTTGTGTATATAGTGTTGTCTTTTGCTGTGATGTTAAAGTGATAGTTGTTTTGAATATGTTTGGTGGGTTGGAAGATGAGTAGTTTAGTTTTGTTTGGGTTGAGTATTAATTGGGCATCGGATAACCATGTTTCAACAGAGGAAAAGGCTTCCTGTGTGACTTTTTGCAGTTTGGGTAGGGACTGGGCTGAGCAGATGATGGTCGAGTCATCTGCGTATTGGATGAGTGTGCCATGTTTGGTGGCAGAGGCTAGATTATTGGTGTAAACAGAGAAAAGTAGGGGTCCAAGGATGGATCCTTGGGAAACCCCTATGGAGACAGGTAGTTGGGGAGATATGTCATTCTGCCATACAACGGATTGTTGGCGGTCAGACAGGTAACTCTGAAACCAGTTGGTGACTGATTGTGAGAAGGATAGGTTATTGAGGACAGAGATAAGTTGTTTGTGTGGGACCATGTCAAATGCTTTAGATAGGTCTAGGAAAGTAGCAGAGGAGAGATAGCCATTGTTTTTATCCTGAAGGATAGTGTTAGTAAAGGAGAGTAAGGCAGTGGTGGTGCTATGGTTTGGTCGGAAAACATGCTGAGTACTGGAAAGGAGGTTGTTAGTAAGGAGGTAGCGTGAGACCTGAGAGTGTATGCATCTCTCTAGTATTTTGGAGAGTGGAGAGAGAATAGCTATGGGGCGATAATTGGTTAGTTCTGCAGAGGGTCCACCTTTGTGGAGGGGAATTATATGTGAGACTTTCCACAATGTGGGAACGTAACTTTCTGACAGAGATCGGTTAATCAAGATGGATACTGGGTAGGCCAGAGCATCAGCTGCGATTTGTAGGTATTCACTTGGGAGGTTGTCTGCTGCTAATTTTGTGGGTTTAAGTTTAGTTAAGAGTTTTTTATGTTGGAGGTAGGTACAGGAGAAAAAGAGAAGGCAGTGGGGAGATTACTAGTTGAAGGTGTGGGTTGGAGGGGAGGGCGGTTGTGCTGTTTAGCTAGTGATAGTATGGTTTGGGTGAAGTGTGTGTTGAATGAGGTAGCAATATTTTCTGAGGAGTGAGGGATGTTAGGAGGAGGGGTACTGACTTTACCTGGGTGGAGGATGGAGTTTATGGAGGACCAGAATTGTTTGGGGCTGTGTTGTGAGGAGACTGGTAGTATTGGAATTTGTCTCATTTTATTAGCTTTTTGACTCAATTGCGTAGTTCTAGGAATTTCTGTCTAGCTGCGGGGGTTTTGGTTTTGCGCCAGTGCTCCCAGGCTTTATCCCTGTTTTTCATTTCTGACTTAGTGGTTTTCTGTAGCCATGGGGAGGGTTGTGCTTTGGTTCTGGAAAATCTTATGGGGGCATGGTAATTAAGGATGTTCAGGAAGGTAGTATTAAAAAATTCAACTGCGACATCTAGACTGAGGTACTTTAGAGCATGCCAGTTACATTCTTTGAGGGATGAGATGAATGTGAGTGGGTTAAAGTTTATTTTTTTACGTATTTGACAATAGATGACAGGTTTACCTTGGTACAGGTATTTTTTGAGTAGGAATGTTGGGGAGTGATCACTGAGGCTATCTGATAAGCAGCCTGTTATATATGACTGGGGTTCTTACTGACTAGTATCCAATCCAGGGTAGTGTGCTTGCTGGAGTTTTTATTTATCCTTGTTGGTGACTGGACTAGTTGGGTGAAGCCATGAATGTGTACATGATGGGTTGGATTGTTGCCAGAACAGGATTGCCAGTCAATATTGAAATCACCTAAGATGATAGTTTCTTGAGGAGATGGTGGGTAGACCAGCTGAGGAGGTTTTCTAGTGGAGGGATGTTTTGGCCAGGTGGGAAGTAGCATCCAATTATGTTGATGGTTTTGTTTTGGTTAATTTTGAGGTTGGTATATATTATTTATTCATTGCCTATTTGTGGAGCTGATGATTTTAAGATCTGGATGTTTAGATGCTGTTTAAATATTATAGCTACACCACCTCCTTTTGTTTAGCCAGTCTACTCTTAGTATGCCGTAACCTGTAGGGAGTATTTGCTCACTGGTAATGTGAGGTTTTAGCCAGGTTTCTGTCAGGACGACTATATCTGGGGAGTATAAGTCTATGGTGGCATGGAGTTCATGGACTTTGTTGGATATACTTCTAATATTTAGGCTTAGTAGAAGGAAGTCACTTGGCTTTCTATTGGCTGTAATATGGGATAAGTTGTGGTTTCTAGTCTGATTATGAGGATTGGGGTTGGAGATGGTAGGGCCAGGGTTGGGGTGGATGTCTCCACTTAGGGCTAGTTTTGATATGCATGAGATTATTAGTTTTCTCAGTTTTTGAATGTGTTTGTTTATAAGGGAAATTTTATGATTGTTCTCTGTGGGTAATAGGTATGGTGGGAGGGTTACTATGTTCAGTTGTAGGGATGCTTTATGCTTGAGTAATATAGTTGGTAGAATATGTGGGGGTGCATAGGGATGGTTCTTGAGCTGGTGGGAGGGAGCTGAGTATGGGTGAGACATGGGTGGTGGTGTGAGTAGTAGTACAGTGGTAGTGGTTGAGTGGGGGAATGATGGAGCTTTGGTAGGATGTAAGATATGCAAGGAGAGTACATGCAGTGAGCAAAGGAAAGGTATGCTTGTACATGTCAGTTGAGGAGGTGTGATAGTAGAGGGAATATGGAGGAGGTAGTGTTGGGTTAGCGCTGTGGTTGGCTATTGGAAAGATGGGAGGGGTTTGAGTGCAATAAAGGTGGGACCACTGGGGGCGGGAGGGAATAGGGGGCAGGATGGGGAGCAAAGCGGGTAGAGACCCTGTTAGGTTCTTGTATGAGGGGCTGGAAACAATCACAATTGACCAAGGACTGCTCTGAAACTGTAAGTCTTGTCTTAATTTCTCAGGTGGAAAACCAGGATAACCTTGTATCAGTAGGCTACTGTGGTCATAGTTTAAATTAACAAACACACAGTATTGATCAGTTATGGATACTATTTGCTAACAGAAGGGAATAAGAGAAAGTGGAAGATGTGTGTGGTGGTGGGGGGGTGGCTGCTTACAGCCAAAGCACAGTGCTCTCCAGGGGAAAATGAAGATTGTCTCAAACAGGTAGACACATACTCAAAGTTAACTGTAGCTGTTTGCAGACAGTTCAGACCCGGACTGCACTTTTCTTATAGGAATGTTAAAGGTGGTACCGC
The DNA here is from genome assembly GCF_019279795.1 of Protopterus annectens. NCBI lineage: Eukaryota > Metazoa > Chordata > Ceratodontiformes > Protopteridae > Protopterus > Protopterus annectens. Next base: position 1,265,538,422 of record NC_056745.1, read on the forward strand.
AGTTGAATACTTAAGAGTGGTGTTAGGTTCAAAGTTAACTGTAGCTGTTTGCAGACAGTTCAGACCCGGACTGCACTTTTCTTAACTCATCCCCTGGAGGGAGAGGGGGACAAGACGGACACTGGCCCAGAGGCAGAGGGGGGCCAAGGAACTTTGGGTCTAGTGAGGCCTTCCCGGATAGACCTTGAGGGATTGCCCTACTATCCTACTCTGGAGACAGTCAGGGGAAGATTGTCATTGCACCTAACGGCTTGGGAGTATATTACGGCAGACAGTTGGATGCTCCAAATAATATCCAGGGGCTACTCCATCCTGTTTGCTGCCCTCACCCATCCAACCAAAGCGCCTCATGGATGTTCCACCCGCTCAAAGGAAGGAGGCAGTGCAAGAAATTTCAAAGCTGCTTGGCAATTGGGCCATCAAACCAGTCCCCCCAGATCAGTCTGGATTAGGCATTTACTCCAGGTTATTTTTAGTATCAAAAAAGACGGGGGACCTCATATTGAACCTGTCAACCCTGAACCTACCTGTAGCCAAGCAGAAATTCCAGATGTTCACCTTGCAGTCCATTCTACCTTACCTCCGAGAATGTGATTGGATGTGCTCGGTAGACCTCCAGGACACTTACTTCCATATCAAAATTCGCAGAAGCTCCAGGAGATTCCTTTGCTTCCAGCTGGGAGCCAATCATTTCCAGTTCAGAGCCCTACCCTTTGGTCTCACCACAGCCCCCAGGGTGTTCACCAAGGTTATGGCAGTCGTAGCGGCTCACCTGAGGCTTCAGGGAATTCAGGTTTTTCCTTACCTAGATGACTGGCTCCTCGCTGCTGCCACCAAGCATCTTCCTTGCATGACCTGAGGCTCCTTCCTGCATCTTGCAGTCAACCTAGGGATTACCATCAACATATTCAAGTCCCGCTTGAACCCGATGCAGACCTTGGAATTTATAGGGGCACAGCTGGACAGTCTACAATTGCAAGTCTTTCTCGCACTAGACACGGTCCAGAGCCTACAGGCCCATGTATCAGTGATCCTTGGCCCCAGGCTGCCAATGGTGAGCGATGGTCTCCAAGCCCTAGGCTCCATGGCCTCAGCAATCTCAATCCTTCCCTGTGTACGCCTTCACATGCGGGTGCTTCAGTGGACCCTGACAGTACAGTGGTCTTGGCTAGACCTCCCCATGGACTATCGAATTCGAATCAGCAGAGCCTGCAAGATGTCTCTTTTCGGGTGCTCCAGTCACCGGAAATCTTGGCAGGTCGACCCTTCATAGCACCCACAGCCCAAGCCACAGTGACCACGGACGCCTTCCAGCTTGGGTGGGGGGGCACTACTTGGGGAGGACGGTCCAAGGCACGTAGTCCCAGACCAAGACAAGATTGCATATCAATGTTCTGGAGATGAGGGCAGTGCTTTTAGCGTTGCAAGCCTTTCACGCTGTTCTTCCCCTGGGGACGATTGCAGTTCAGTCAGACAACATGTCTGTTGTCTGGTACATCAACAAACAAGGAGGAACCAGATCTTACCCTCTCTGTCATGAGGCTATGAGAGTGTGGGAGTGGGCGATCTCCACCATTCAGTTTATGATTGCAATGCACATCCCGGGAAGCTCCAACATTTTAGCGTGCAGACTGAGTTGGGCTATTCTAATGCCATACGAGTGGTCTCTGAAGCAATCGATAGCATAGGAGAGCTTCCTTGAGTGGGGTCAGCCTTGCTGCGATCTCTTCGCATCTCCTTCCAACGCAAAGTGCAGTGAGTTCTTCGCTCTGATCCCCTCACCAGGGGACTTCCCCAGAGATGCTCTCGTCCATGCTTGGCCTCCTGGGTTACTTTATGCTTACCCCGTTACCTCTCATTCTGAAGTTTCTTCAGAAAGCTTGCTGACTGGGGGTGCAAAGTGATCCTCATTACCCCATTCTGGCTTCGTCATGTGTGGTTCCCCTTCCTCTGGCATCATGTTCTAACTCCTCGGATTCTGGATCCTTGCCCGGATCTCATCTCTCATCCCTCGGGCATCTGTCCGCCCAACCTGGACAGCCTCAAGCTGACAGCTTGGTTGCTCCAGTTCCCAGTCTCAGTAAAGACTATTCTGGTGGCTTCTCACAAAGCTTTCCACTAGGAAGGTTTATCGCAGCAAATGGAAATGCTTCTCAGAGGAACCTAGATCCCTTTACAGCCCCGGTTCCTGCAGAGTTGGAGTTTTTGTCCAATATTTTCCAACAAGGGGCTAATTCATCCACGGTAAAAGTACAACTGGCGGCTATCTCTAATTTTCATGTTGGCGAAAATATGAATGCTCTGGCCTCTTTGAGACTGTGTAAAGCTTTTCTGAAAGGCACCTTTCTTTTACGCCCTCCAGTTAAGGACTCAGTCCCTCATTGGGACTTTACCCTAGTTCTGCAGGCACTAGTTGCTCCCCACTTCGAACCAGCAGCATCAGTAGATTTGAAATTCTTATCCTGGAAGACAGCTTTCCTAGTGGCCATTACTTTGGCCAGGAGAGTTTCTGAGATCCAAGCTTTGTCTGCTGTGCCCCCTTACTCAATATTTCATAAAGACAGGGTTTTGTTCCACACAAACCCTTCTTTCTTACCGAAAGTTGCCTCTGAATCAAATATTAATCAGGCGATTAACCTGACTGTTTTCTTTCCAAATTTTCAGAACAAGGGTGAATATAAACTGCATCTGCTAGATGTTTTGTTTCTATTTACAGAGGACTAAACCCTTTCGTAAGTCTGACCAGTTATTTGTGTCCTTTTCTAGACCCTTTTTAGGCAAAATCATATCCAAGGTCTCCTTAGCTAGGTGGATTACACAATGTATACTGCAAGTCTATAAGGACAAAGGTCTGTCCCCGCCTGGTCCTGTTAAAGCTCATTCTACCAAATCTATGGCAACTTCTGCTGCTTTTTGGTCTAGGGTTTCACTGGATGATATCTGTGCAGCAGCGACCTGGGCAAGGTCACATACATTTACTTCTCATTATGAGTTGGATTTGATCTCTAGAGAGGGAGAGCATCCTTTGGCTCTTCGGTGCTCAGGAATATCCTTCCATGAGGGCCTCCCAGGAGTTTTTGGTAGCTGGGGACTCTGTCCCACAGGTTGCAGATAAATGAAATTAACTACTTTGGATAAAGAAGTTATGTACTCACCATAATGTTCCATCTGAGTAGTTGTACTTCATTTTCTGCAACTGTCCCGCCCTCCTTCCCCAGAACCTGTTCTAGGTTAGTGCTGTTATTGAGTTGCTGATAGTTTGGATAGTGGCAAACTCGATTTGAGGGAAGGTAGGAGATGTGAGAGATTATGGGTAAGAGGAGGAGCTTGTAGCAGATGCTTGGGAAATGTTGCCTGCTCGGATCCGATATGGATCTGAACACCCACAGGTTGCAGAAAATGAAGTATAAACTACTCTGATGGAACGTTATGGTGAGTACATAACTTCTTTTTTGTCCCTCCCATTGCATCTTGGTAGCCCAAGATGTTTATTTGCCAGCTTAACTTTCTCAGTCTTGACTACAGCCACAGACCGCCAAGTGTCAATTCTCAGAGTTGTTCCTGGTATGGAGAACCATAATAAAAAGTAAAAGCTTCTGGATGTGGCCATAGTCTGACACATCATAGAACCATCAGGTGCTCTGCTAGAAAGCTCTGCTGTTAGGTTAAACTTTCTGCACAGCTGCCTTTGGAGGAATCTGTCCCTTCTATAAAATGAGCTGAGGGAGACAACTCTAACCTCTTTCTTTTTCAAGTGCAAGTAGAAAGATCAGTAGCCTTCCTCTGTAATGTTTTTTTGCAGTCCAGACGAACCTAACAGAACTGATTTCTAATTAATTTATAGATTTCCACAGGAATTATATTCAGACCAAGCGCTTTATCAAGTTTTATTTTTTAATCAGGATAAATTGCTGTACTCTGTAATACAAAAAACTTAACTCATCAAAGACTTGACTTGCCAAGCTGTACTCCCCAAGATCCAACATGACAAAGAAAGTAGAGTGTTTTTTTTTTTCCTGCAAGAGGGCAACCTCCCTACACCTCCAGACTTACATGTACCATCTCCCAGTATGCTTAAACATGAAGATGGAAAAATTTAGAAACTGCACCGGCAGTGATTTCCTATTGCAGTCTGTAATAACTGAATCAATGAGCTGAAGTCTGGGGAATGGGTCCTCTGAGAGCTGGGCCTCAGAGAGGTGTTCAAAGTGGAGTAAGTTTATATAAGTGGAATGAAGTTAACAGTTGAGAAGTAGATTTGGACACTTTTAGTAGCTGAAGAAAAAAAGAATGAATTAATTTGATTTAAGTAGGCATTTGGTTTTCTAAATATATAACCACTACATAAATTCTGAAGGCCTTCAAACTGAAGAAACAATCCTTAAGACATATTTCTGTGAAAGGATACTTAACTGAGGAGATATTTATGCAACTTACAGGCACAGTGAGATATTACCTTAGAATCTGATATCATACAAAGCTTTTCAAGACCTAAAAGAAGCTTTCTTTTTATAACTTCTTGGATTTGTTTTATCAGTTTAGCAGTATTATCCGGCTTGTTCTGATGGTTCATAGGTACTTGCTAGGCCTGCTGTCCAGAAGACCAATGTGTAGCCTAGCCCAGTTTCACAAGGGCATTGTCTAGTTAAGTGACTTGCTGAGTCACAGTGTATGCAAATGGTAGCTGAGGGAATCAAGCCCTGGACTACAGGAAGTAATTTATTAACAGCTCATAACCTTGATCTTCAGCACTACCATCCAGATATTTTTTTTTTGTTTTGTTTTCCTCCAAAGTAAATTTGTAAGTTTAGTCTGTAAATAGGTTAAGCTTTTATTCCATTCTTTGGAAGTGGCTAAGAGATGGCTGGAAGTTCCAAATGGGTGCAACTCTTGACAGCTTCTAATAATGAGGGTTGAATAAATCACATCTGCCCCTGATTTTACCTCATATTTTAAACTTGTACCACATTTTTTTAACTTTCTGATTAAACAGCCAAAGATTAGAGTTGGTCAGTTTGCCAGACAGACATTATGGCGTTGTACTTATTGTCAGAAAAAAACATATGGATGAAAACAACAGTTATATTTGTAGTAATATTTAACAATTGTCTCTGAGTTTTGGCCTTTGTTCCTCTATTAGTTTTGGCTTTAACCAGACATTTTGAGCAAATAAGTTTAAAAGTATGATTGAGTGTCGTCTGTCATACATTATATGTATTTCCTGAATGATACTTCTAAGAATACAAGTGAAGCTTATCTACCTGCTTGGTTACTGGAGGACTCTGAAAAGTGCAAACTATCAGATTCAGTACTAGGGGCCAAGGGTGCTAGCTGCTAAATCAAGGGCCTAGGGAACTAACCAAAGGGGTGAATAACGCACAACGTGGCTGGGCTAATATATGCCTTCGGGCAGATAGCCCAGTACCTACCTATGAAGTATTTTCCCAATAAATATACACACTCCCACCGTCAGCGTACTGGATTTTCCATTACTGAGGTCATTCGTTTGTGCTGGGTCAGTTGAGATGCAACCAGGAAGTTTTCTCTATGCACAATGGAGCTAGTCATAATATTGATGTTATAGTAGAATTGGCATCTGAAGTTTCATATGAAATCTCCTGTAAAAATGATTCCTGTGTCAGTAAAAGTGAAGGCAAGTTTAAATTAGGGTCTTACAAAGTTAGGCTTGGAGCCAGGGAAGGATATGAAGAGAGGAGTTGTAAATTTTGAAATTTTTAAAGACCATTCACAGTTAACAAATCCCTTGACATCTTAAAGTATCCAAAAGGCCTAAAAATCATAGGAATGCATCATTATAATTGCTACGCATCTTCTTTTACTATGTTTTTAGGATAAGAAATCTAGGGTAGAAGAATCTTGACAGTTGCAATCTTCAACTGAAGATAGGCATGTTTTCCATAACATTTTTTAACAGACTGCAATTTGTAACACTATACCAAGTTGTTTAACCCATTAATATTAACACAACATATTGTCATGATGCAGCACTGTGGGTAAACTGAAATAAATGATAATGAAAAAGAACCTATGTTCAGGCTGGAAAAGTGAATACAAGCTCCACATATAGCAGTATAAAGCCAGACATACAAGCTCAAATTTGTATAAGTGATAAGGTACTGATGTAAAAAACGGATAGAAACAATATAGCAGAGCTGAAGACAAACCATCAGTTATGTTAACTGAAAGTAAAAATAAAAACTTGCTTATATGTATTTCCTGAATGATACTTCTAAGAATACAAGTGAAGCTTGTCTACCTGATGGGTTACTGGAGGACTCTGAAAAGTGCAAACTATCAGATTCCAGGTCAGGAAAATAATTTGCAGTACCAAGATTTCAGCCTGCTTGCTCCTTCAAGCTGTAGGATCAGTGTCAATGGCAATAACTTTAGTACCTCTAGCCAGATTTCATATCTGAATTCTTCAGTGAATGTTAGCAACACAGTGGTCAATACTTTACCAACGCATGTTGGCACAAATAAGAATCCCTCAGGTATGCAAGAGAGATTCCAGGTGGTGGATTCTATCAAACCAGGTTCTACAAGGCTGTCCATTCATTCTCCCTCAGCTCAAGGCCATAGTAACCACAGACGCTTCCTTGTTGGGGTGGGGGGCACTTTTTGGGAAAAACAGTCCATGGCATTTGATCCCCATAAAGAGGCCAACTTGCATATACATGTTCTAGAGATGAGAGCAGTGACAATATATCAGTAGTTTGCTACATCAACAAACAAGGAGGGACCAAATCATACCTCTTGTGTCGAGAAACAGGGTGTGGCAACTGGCGATCTCACACAGCCGCTTTCTCATAGCAATGCACATTCTGGGAAAGTCCAAGGTGATAGACAAATTGAGCAGGTCCATTCTAATACCTCACAAGTGGTCTCTCAACAGCCTTGCTATGATCTTTTTGCTTTTCCCCTAAACAACAAATGCAGCACCTGCTTTACCCAGGGGATGCTCTACTTCATAATTGGCCTCCTCGTCTGCTTTATGCCTAGCCACCAATTCCATGAATTCTGAAATTTTTGCAGAAAGTTGCCAGGTTGAAGAGCAAAGGTCACCCTTATTGCACCTTACTGGCCTCAACAGGTTTGGTTTCCTTTCCCATAGCATCATCTACTTTACCAACTTTTGATTCTAGATCCGATTCCAGACCACCTGTCTCACCAGACAGGCAAGATTCACCTAGACATCTCAAAGCTTACAGCCTGGTTTTTCCAATTTCGTTAATAGCCAGACAGGCAATGCTCTCCCTCTGTCTGCCATATTCTTTTAACTTCCCATTAAACCTTTGACATGAAAACTCTATACAAGTAAATGGAAAAGATTTGTTTACTGGGCACAACAGAATCACTTTGATTCATTTTCAGCTCCGATACATAACATACTCAAATTTTTAGCTTTACTCTTTAAAGAAGGGGCAAGCTCCCCTACCATTACAGTTCAATTAGCAGAAATATCTAATTTTCATATTGGATATGAAGGTTCTTCTGTGACTTCTTCTAAACTTTGCAAAGCATTTTTAGCAGGCACTCTTCTTTTGAGGCCACCGTTTAAAGACCCTACTCCACCATGGGATCTGAACTTGGTACTGCAAGCATTATTAAATTCCCCCTTTGAACCAGCAGCTAAATGTGGCCTTAAGTTTCTCACTTGTAAAACTGTCTTTCTTGTAGCCAGCTAGAAAAATTTCAAAACTTCAAGCCTTGTCCTCAAAACTTTCCCTACTTAACTTTTCATAAGGATAGGGTTACATTACGAACCGATGCATCCTTTCTTCCCAAGGTGATGTCAGAATCCAATAACAATCAGTCCATTAATTTGCCAGTATTCTTTCCTAATTTCACAAAAAGGTCAATATATGTTGCATTTATTGGATGCTCACAGACACTTGTTTTTATCTACATAGGACAAAATAAATCAGAATGATAGACCAATTGGTTATTTCCTTTGCAGATTTCGAATTGGGTAAACGAGTCGTAAAAGTAACTTTAGCCAGATGGCTGACTGATTATATTTCTTTCTTAACTAAAGCTGTAAGCGTCCATTCAACTAGAGCTATGGCAACTTCTTCAGTATTTCTATCCAGGATTTCCATGGGGGCAGCAACTTGGGCAAGTCCTCATACCTTTATCTCTTATTACAACTTAGATCTGGTCTTAAGGGATAGAGCATATTTTGGTTCAACTGTGCTGAGGAATATCCTTCCTTAGGGTTCAGATGGAGTTTTAAGTTGCTTGGGACTCTCCCATCAGTTGAGGATAGAATGAAACATCAGATAAAAAAGTTGTGTACTTACCATAACATTCCGTCTGTGTTGTTCATTTTCATTCTTCCTCCTCAATGTCCTGCCCACCAACCCCCATCCTTTGTTTCTACAAACTTCTGGAAGAGTGAGATATTACAAGGACACCACTGTCCTTTTGATTGAGCTTCAGATATAGTTTCCTCTTTAAGACACACACTTTTTTAAGTGTCTTTATATATATACATATATATATATATATATATATATATATATATATATATATATATATTAATAGATACCACTTCTAGTAAAATCAGCAAACAAGATCTGAGTTATGTTAAGTGTTGATGCATTATGGGTAAGGGGAAAAGCTCAACAGCTTTCTGATTACCATGAGCTTTAGTAACAGCTGAGTCAGATCTGAGGTTCAGATCTGAACCCATCAGTTGAGGAAGAATGAAAATGGACAACACAGATGGAATGTTATGGTGACTACATAACTTCTTTTAGCACTTACAATTCCAGCGATGAGGTGAGAGTTCAGCACTTCAAGATATTCCCCAACCAGCCATCCACCCACAACACCTTTTTCCCAATTTTGCACATGGGGTTAGATATCATATCAACAATGACAATTATCTATAGCCAATGTTCACACTGCCACATGGCTAGCTCTTTAAAGTACAATTAATAGTTGTCTTCAAATTTAAGCATGACAAAAATGTTTAAGTACCTGAGTAAACTGCTGATGTACTTCCTAATTTGCAGTTAAAGGCTCAAGGGATAATTTACAAATGTTAACTATTCAATATTTACAAATATTGAGATATAACCTCATAAACCATGTAATAGAGGAAAAGATCAGGTAGATTTATATATTTATTTACCCTTCTAATAGAAAGCCTAATGCACCATTTAAAGATAACACTCTATATGTATATATATATATATATATATATATATATATATATATATATAGGTCTGCTTCAGTAGACCGAAATACCACTTACCTGAAACCCATATAACCAAGACAAAAAGGCTAATAGTATGAGAACACCGACTTACCACTCCATGTAAGTAAAAGCTTAGTCATCCACATCTCGGTTAGCTGAATTTTGGGTAAGTGGTATTTCAGTCTACGGAAGTAGACCCAGATATATATATATATATATATATATATATATATATATATATATATATATATTTACACATGCACACACACATACATATATGAATGAATCAAATTGTGTCAATGATAGTCTTCTTTATCCACACAGAGCAGTTTGGTGACTTAAGAGGCACAGATTACTGTGGCTGCTGAAAATGATGCCATTTTTCACTGTTCAGCTAACATTTTAAAAGTATTATAAATAGTCTTTCTTGGTGAATAATATATTTTGAGGATGTGTTTATATTGCAAACATAAACTGTTCATAAAAGAAATGTAAATGCATGCAGAAAATTTTCTGTATCTTAAAATGCAACTAATATGCTGTAAGTGGCAAAAACTGCACAGAAGCAATATACTCTATAAATATAATGTGCATGTCTGTATGGCTAAGTGATCTAAAATGCCTGACTCAAGGTTAATCTTCATCCACAGCTCATGGGAATTCTGGACTCCACATAGAGGTGTAAGTTCAAATCCCGCTTCTAACAGGTAATTTAACCCTCTTCTCCTAACACATAATTCTACTTGCAAGAAATGCATCTTCATCAATTACCTGGAATCCATGTGCTCTCTCGCACCACAGTCAGTACTCGTGACAGAGAGGAGATTGCCAGCACACACTCACAGGCATTCCACACAGCAGACAACACATCAGTGTCTCAAAAAAAAACAGCCCATAAGGCATAACAATAAACTAACGCAGCCCATAAACCCAACATACTAGTCATTAATGACTCAATTGTGAGACACACCAATGTCCCCGTCACCAGGCTCGACAAAGAGAAGGTCATGGTCAGTTGTCTGTCGGGTGCCAGAATCCGCCACATCATGCATGCACTAAAGTCTGTCCACAACAGGTACAAGTATGACTCTATCATTGTCCATGTTGGTATGACTGACTTGAGATGTACCTCTTTGGACTATATGAAGAGAGACATGATTGAGCTCTCAGAGTACATGTCCCAGGTAGGTATGACCCTAGCCCTAAGCAGCATCCTGCCTTCACCAAGAATGATACCACAATACCAACAAAACATAACTGACTTCAGCAGTTGGCTTAGTTTCTGGTGTCTTTCCAAGGAGATCCAGTATCCGTCTGCCTGGGATGAGATAGTTGACAGGCCTTGATGCTTTGCCAGAGATGGCCTCCACGTGTCATCCCTGGGATTCCAGATCCTGGCAAGGGCTCCATTGTGCCTTCTTTAGGCTATGTCCCAAAGACAAATCTTTCAACGTAAAAGATCTGTCAAAAAGCAAATTGAAGGTCATGCTGCTTAATGCTAGGAGCTTTAACCTGAAAATGCACTCACTGGAGGCTCTTCTCGCACTGGAAGATGCCAATGTCTTTGCGGTTACAGAAACTTGGTTCAGGGCTGTGGATAGTACCCCTGCTTTACCAAGCTATACCTCATTCCACACATTCTGACCCCAACATGAGGTCAGGAAGACTAAGGGTAGTGTAGTCTCTAACTTCATTAAGGACAGGCACACCTCCAGACTGGTTTGGCAGCATGATTCACTGGAATTACTTCTAGGTGCAACTGACAGTTGGCAAGGCACCCATCCAAGTTATAGCCAGCTATAGACCCCCCCTTCATGACTCAGGACATCCACTCTTTCTACCTGGACCTGCTTGACTCAATCAAGATACCCCCCAACACCCTGATGCTTGGCAACTTGAACTACCCCACCATAGACTGGGTGAATTATTCCTGCACTAATGCACTCACCCAATGATTCCATGACTTCATCATTTCTAATGCACTAGACCCCTCACAATGGGAGATAACATTCTGGACTTGGTTCTTACCAACATGGGCAACTGCTGCACCACTCCCATAGTATGCTGTTCCCTGGTGAGATCATATCATCGGTCTGTCTCATTCGAAGTTTCTATCCCACCCCTGCAGCTGTAACCAGGCTAAAAAGCTTCTCAAAATCTGACTACAGCCTCCTTAGGAAGGGTATCAATAGCTTCACACCACCACCACCCTCAGAGGATGCAGACAACTATGCTGAACAGTACACCAGTGCAGTTACAAGCACCTGTAAAACTGCATGAACTCAGCCATACCCAACAGAACTAAAACCTGCACCTCAAGGAAACACAAACCTGTCTGGTGGACATCCACTATCAACAGGCTTTACAACAAAAGGAAGAAACTGTTGTTGAAGGGTAAAAAGGAACAAATTCCATATTGGAAAAATCCCTCCTCAGCCTCAACAAGCAAATTAGATCACTAATGGAAACCTTCAAAGCTAATTATTTTTATTTTACATTTGTTGACCGGGATAGTCCGACTGGATGCATGTCCATTTTCAGCAGAGGTCTGGGGAGAAAAGCTCCAAGGGTAAGCAGATACAGCATTACATAATACCAGCATTACATATTACAAACAGACTATTTACAGAGATTACATAAGTAAGCAAGTTAAACAAGTTCCACAGGTTACAGTTAATCCTGAGCACAAGTCAGGATTAAATTAAATTACACAGTAAACTGATTTACAGATTTTTACACATTCTAGAGAGAGTTAGCCAGGCTAAATTATGAATTGAAACTAGTCTCCAAAACAATGGGAATCCACAAAGCCTTCTTCAGTTATGTCAGGAACCTCCATGGGAAAGCCCAGGTTTGTTCCAAATTCGTACTTAATGGTACCACTTACACTGATCCTGTTGACCTGCCCAACCTGCTAGCAGATAGGTTCAGCACAAACTTCACCCTGTATCCCTCCATAAAGGACCTTTCAACATCCCTGATACTTGTCTCACACCTCACATCTCTGTAGATCATGTTAAAGGCCCTATCCAAGGCAAAGAACACAGCTTTCATGGGATCTGATATTATCCCAGGCTGTATTCTGCACCATCTTCAGCAAGGACTATCTTCAACACTGAGCACCCTATTCAACCATAGCCTAAGTGCAGGCTTTATTCCAGCAAAGTGGAGAACTGCCATTGTCATCCCCTTGCTCAAAGGTGGTGCCATTACTGACCCTGGAAACTATCACCCCATTAGCTTGACAAGTCTGATCTGTAAAGCCATGGAATGGATTACTATGGATCTCATAAACAAGGACATGGGTAACCTCCAAGCACTTGACCACACCCAGTTCAGATTTGTCAAGGGCATATCTTGCCTGCTGAACCTGGTTGACTTTGAGACTGTCACCCAGGCCCTGGATGAGGGAAAGTCGGTACATACAGCTTACCTTGACTTGGCCAAGGACTTTGACATAATCCCCCACTCAGGCATCATTGAAAAGCTAACACAACTTGGCATAAATCCCCATCTTCTTAGGTGGGTAGCCAACTGGCTCACCAGTAGGACCCACAAGGTCAAAATAGGTGCCTCCACCTCTAACAGACCTTTGACTAGTGGTGTTCTCCAGGGATCTGTCCTGGGACCCCTATTTTTTGGCATCTACTTGTCCAGGAGAAGACAAAAGGCCTGTGACTGACCAGGTTTGCAGATGACTGTAAGGTGGGTGCTGTCATTGACTCCCCAAATGATGTTAACATACTGCAAGAGAGTTGCAACAAGCAACAAATGACTGGTGCCAAAGCCATGGCCTTAAGTTAAACACAAAAAAAATATTATCATACCATTCAGCAAAAACACAGCCCTTACTGATTACCACATCAACAGCAACCCCTAAGCACACAACTGTGGTGAGTGACCTGGGTACTCAGATTGACGACAATCTCACATTTGACCATCATGTAGCAGCAGTGGTCAGAAAAGCCTTCTACTTGATTCATCTCATAAGTAAAGGGATTGCATCCAGAAAAAAAGGTCATTACTGCTCTGTACCCGTCCCTCATCAGGCCAATAATTGAGAATAATGGCTCATTTGGTATGTATCTCTCCAAACACCTGCACCAAATGAAAAGGAAACAAAAATACCTCACAAAGAGAATCCATGGCCTCTAACACCTGTCCTATGTGGACAGGCTCAAATCACATTCACTCTACTCGGTATCGTACAGATTGCTCAGAGGTGATCTGTGTCTCACCTACAAGGCAATATCTAACCCTGCCCTACTAGAGATGCTCCTTATCCATAAGTCTAACTCTTCATGCATTACCCACTCAAAATGCCTAAATCTAATATGCAACATCAACAAAATCTGCTGCCCCCCATGTCTGGAATACACTTCCCATACATGTCAAACAGAGTACCTTGCTGACCCTCTTGAAACGCAACCTTGATGAGTGGATTGGAAACCACAAATTTGTCCCAGTGGTTCTACCTGTGTCCCTCATTGACAGGGTTGACAGGTGCTGACTGAGTTTTCTTTTTTGGGGGATAAACTCTTAGCTAGGCTTGTAAAGGCCCCAAAGCCATTAGCCTAGTAACCTCCTATGATACTATGATCACCTACATGGGCATGCTACACTTGATCTCATGAGTCCAATAACATTGATAAGAACTGAATATCTAACATACAATGCTATTACTTAATAAAGTGTGGTAAGTAATGCCATTGTATAAACAGTTTAGTAGCAATATTTAATTTGTATGTAGGTGATAGAAGTTTATGGTTATGGTTGCAAGGTCAAACACACTAGCTGTGGGTATATCCTGCTTAACTACTCACATCTCAACAAGATACAGTGCTAAACTATATAACTAAAGAGTGATAATGTACGGTTGTAGCCATATGCTTCATGTGACTCTGATTCATATATCCCCAGTCCCACAGGCTTGATATTCTGTTTCAAACATAAAAATGGCATGATTGTAATAATAACGATTTTTCAGATGTATAAAAGAAATATAGTAAACATATTTTAAAATGTATTTATTTATCTGTCCTTTGTTGACCAAGTTGGCTTGTAGTGATGAAGAAGTTGGACTTAAAGGGCTGTGGAGGTGGACAAATAAGCTGACAAAAAGTTGTCAGTGACTGCAACATTGCAATGCTTTTGGTTTTTATAGGTTCAAAGATAAAGCTGCCCTTGTGGGCCTTTTAAAGCCTAGCCAATTTCCATTTTTGTGCTCAAAATAACATATCCCATTTGGTTATAGATTATCCTTACCAATGATGTGGTTGATTAATTATATAGTAACCCAAATGAGAATAACTAGAATCATACCATAAATAATATGAGTGGATCCATGCAAAGGATAAAGCATTTAGCACCTTTTTCTACCCATTAGTAGTAGAGGGGACAGTACTGGGGTAACATTTCTGTTTCTCATTCAAAGATCTAAGTTGTGCTTGAATATTGACGGGGAATAACTTTGTTTTCTGTGGATGGGAAGTCTGGTCCAGAGCAGCTGTATTCTCGGCGAGATGTACCTGTCCCTCAAAACTGTTCTGTTGATGTTGCAGAAGAGGTTTACATGTCTAGACAGAGTATTTCTGATGCCAATTGACTTGCTGATGTGCAGCAAATCCATCAGTAATTGGTCGGAGGATGCCTTGTATGCCAGACATGGGTTCACCCCTTAGCAGTTTGTAGGATACCAAGTATAGTAACAGGGCTGAGTCAGTCCTTGTGGGTTATGTTGTTTAGGCCTTGTATCCTTTTAATAGGGTATCCCTGTGAGCATTCCAGTTGCTGCATGTGTCTAGACAGGTATATGCCAAAGGGGGCATTATATTCAATGACTGGCCTAATGAGGGCTGAGTAAAGGGGGACAATGACATCCCTAGATCTAGACATATTCCTTTGTTTATAAGCTGTGCAATATAAAAGGGCTTTCTTACAATAATGGACACATTAGTAAATAGTTAGATTACTGTCCACATAAGTTCCCAAGTAAATGGGTCAACCATTAGGGTTATATTTCCAATGCAGTTGAACGTTTTTAAAGCATACTGGCTGAAGGATGTCTTCCAATTTTACAGAGTTATGCATGCAGGTCTGCTTTAACAGTGTAATGGAATGAAAAAAAAGCACAACAGATGAAATGTGCCAGTAAGATAATTCTGTACCTCTCTACATCTGTATCAGAGTCTACTCTGTTTGTCAGTGCCATTGTATTCATAGGATCATAGGAAGTTACTACGCTAATAGCCCTAGGGCCCTTACAAGCCTAGCCAAGTTCTTACCCTTGTTTCCACAATCAGCACCTAATGCCCCTGACCAAGAGGGACACAGGTGTACCCCCCCCAAAGTGAATTTACGGTCACCCATCCAATTGTCCAGACTGAGTTTGAAAAGGGCCAATGAGGTGCACTGTTTGACATGAAGTGGGAGTCGGTTCCAAAGGTGCGGTAACCTCTGGGAGACAAATCTCTCCCTCCAGCAAGTTTTATTAATGTCACATTCCAGGTTAAGTTCTTTATTGCGAGTAACCAGTGCACCATTTGACTTATGGATATGCAGCATTTTCAATAATATGAAACAGTATAAAGTGACAGTGATTTCAGATCATCCCCATAGGACAGATGCTGAAGACTTTGAATTTTCCTTGTGAGGAACCTTTGTGGTTTCTCCAATTGCTGCATTTGCTTAGAAAGGTACATACCAAAAGGGGCATTGTACGTAATTATTAGCCTGATGAGGGAAGCTTACATGGAGATTATAACTTCTTTTTTTTCTGGAGGCAATGCCCTTACTTGTGAGGTGGGCAATATAGAATGCCCTTCTTACCACTGTGGAGACATGTTGGTCAAAGGTAAGGTTGCTGTCAAACTCTGTGCCCAGGTCTCTCACCACTAAGTATATATTTAAGGTGTTGCTGTTGATAAGGTACTTAGCAGGAACATCGCTTTTACCGAAAGGAATGATAATACATTTTTTTGCATTGAGTTTAAGGCCATGACTTTGGCACCAAATATTTGTTTGTGCAAGCCCCTCTTGTAGGATGTTGACATCACTTGGAGATTCTATGACGTTTGCAGTCATCAGCAAACTTTGTCAGCCACAGACCTTTAGTTTTACTAAATAATCCACACATGCCTCTAATAGTTGCCATGCCAGTATTGAATGATGTCACTGAAGCAGATGCTCTCATATAACATATAAATTAAAATGAGGAAGTTCAATGAACAAATTTGTTTTTATAGTATAAAAGTTTACTTTGGGCATCTACAAGCACATGTAGAGACACCATGAGAGAGGGTGCAGGGGATGGGATAGGAGAATTCATTTTCTTGCAACATTAGACGCCATTATGTGTTAAGTCTCCAGGAAATGTATTTATTATTTGTTCATTATAATTTGTTTACCAGAAAAAGTCTAACTGAGCAGGTGCCCATTTTAGCAGAGGCCCAGTGTGAAAAGTATAGTAAAAAAAATAGATGTACACAGAAAACAGAAATGTTTCTCAATATAAAGATCAAAATCTACAAATATACAATTTACATATATACTGCATTACATAGCTAATGGATCTTTGCATTTAGAATTGTGATAACACTGAAAAATATGAGTAAGGTATGACTAGTTTCCTATATAGCATGTGCTACATTGTTGGTATGTAAAGATGGGCGCACTATATTACATAACTAGTTTATTTAGGGAAAAAAATCAAAAGAAAAATAGAACATAAAAGAGTTGGCAAGAATAGGCAGAGGAAGTTAGGATGTACATAGACAAGACTTCCTAGGAGGAGAAAGCAAGAGTAGAACTAGTATGGGGAGGTGTTAGAGGTAATAGAATATTCTTAAGTAGATTATTTGTTTTATGACAGTGTTGTCTCCTGTTACACTCAGTCACCATCTTCCTTCATAGAGCAGAGCTTGCAATCACTACATCTGATCTAGGTTTTGCAGGAGCTCTGCCATAAGATCCTAAATCTACAAGTTTACTGAGAATTTTGTCACTGTTTAATAGCTGTAGTCACTACATCTGACCTCGATTTTGCAGGAGCTCTGTGATAAGGTCCTACACCTACAAGGTTACTGAGAATTTTATTAGTGTTTAATAGACTGCGGTCACTACATCTGACCTTGATTTTACAGGCACTCTGCCATAAGGCCCTACACATACAAATTTACTGAGAATTTTGCAGGGTTTAATAGCCTGCAGTCACTATATCTGATCTTGATTTTG
This sequence comes from Protopterus annectens, assembly GCF_019279795.1. Classification (NCBI taxonomy): domain Eukaryota; kingdom Metazoa; phylum Chordata; order Ceratodontiformes; family Protopteridae; genus Protopterus; species Protopterus annectens. Next base: position 1,265,555,877 of record NC_056745.1, read on the forward strand.
CAAGAGCGGCCCTACACCTGTAAGTTTACTGAGAATTTTGTCAGTGTTTAATGTAAGCATATTTATCACAAAAAAACTTGCTACGTATTAATTTTAGTCGGTTAAATACATGTCTGCTCTGTGATTGAAAATCTCTGCAAAATAGTCCGTGCAGTCTTACTAAGTTGGCCAGTGTCCCCTTTTGCTTAACGAGTAGGCTATACTGATATGCCAGTTTTTTAGTCTCAAAAATAACAGACAACCGGTTTTATTTACATCTCTTTGTGAATTGCTTTGTTCTGGGTATAAACTGATTGATCTCAGTTATAAACTGACTTGAGAGTAGGATTGTCACAGTAGTAGAATGCATTGCTAAATATCCCCACAGTGCTGTCTCCTCTTACACTCAGGCACTGTCTTCCTTCATAGACCAGGTATGTGTCATACGTTATTACATTTCTATTTGTTTTAAGACGTTGTAAAACTGTGAAAAGACTTTGGTAGTGTGTTATGTTTGTAACACTTTCATTCAGATTGGTTAAGCTTTATGTATGCCAAGGGTATTATATATGGGTCAACTTCACATCACATAAAAGCCATTTGACTGACTCATTTCACTGAAACCAAATCACCTAATTTTCAAAATACTGAAAACTCATTTGACTGAATCTCATTTTACTGAATTGTAAGCCATAGACATGATGTAGGTTTCCATTCACCTGACTTTGTGATAAAAAGAATTTCTGTAACTTACAGTGCTGACTGTCAGAATACCAATAGTCATGTAGAAAGTAGTGTTGTAGTGTTTTTAAATGTCGGTATGTCTCTTTACATTTTTATGGGAAGTATCTAAAGTAATATGGCAAATGTTTTGTACGTTCCCAGCAGTACCGGCAGCGTGTAGAGTACTGTAAGGCAAGTAAAAGGTATATGCACTTTTCCCCACTGTAGTGCGATCCTGGAGTTAGTATATATAGTTGGAGGGTGTGGGGGCACAGACCCCCCCTACATTGAGGTGTAGAGGGCATAGCCCCCCCCCCCACTTAGTTTGGTTTTATATTGTCCGGTTGCTGTTAACAGGGTAAGTAAGTAGTTTTTAAGGTCTGGAAAGAGATAGTTACTAGTGTTGTGAGTATGTTTGTTTATGGTTTAACATTTAGCCTTTTGAAATTTAGCATTGTAAGCTTTCGGTGAAATGAGACAAAGTCAAATGAGTTTTCAGTATTTTGAAATTAGGTGATTTGGTCTCAGTGAAATGAAAGTCAGTCAGATGGGTTTTAGGTGATGTGAAGTAGACCCATATATATGTAATAATATAATAAATAATAATAATAATCACAATTATACATTCAAATCAACAAAAGAATGGCTTCACCAAAGAAAATTAAAGTTTTGGAATGGCCCAGCCAAAGCCCAGACCTAAATCCAATAGAAAATCTGTGGGGTGACCTGAAGAAGGCTATGCACAAGAGATGCCCTTGCAATCTGACAAATTTGGAGTGGGCAAATATTGCCACGTGAAGATTACCATGCTGATAGACTCTACCCAAGAAAATTGAATGCTGTAATTAAATCAAAAGGTGCTTCAACAAAGTATTAGTTTAAGGGTGTGCACACACAACAAAGTATTAGTTTAAGGGTGTGCACACTTATGCAACCAGTGTATTGTACATTTTTTATGTTTTATATTTTTCCCCTAACAGATTTGTTTGTTTTTCAATTGAATTGTACATTTTATAGGGCACATTAAAGGTGGGAAAAGTTTTGCAATGATTTATTGTGGTCTCATTTTTTATATCACAAAAACCTGGCATTTTAACAGGGGTGTATAAACTTTTTATTTCCACTGTACGTGTGTGTATATATATATATATATATATATATATATGTATATATATATATATATATATATATGTATGGTTCTCCTTCATAAGATTGAAACATCATAAGCTCAAACTTCATAAGCCTGAAACAAAAAGCCTGAAAATTCAAAAGCCTGAAAACACACAAAATACATATACTGACTTTGAACAACATAAACCATATTACTTTCCACTAAGTATAATTGTGCACTAAGTGAAATCTTGGAGTTGATATATTTAAGTAGCAGGGTGTGCAGGGGGGCTTGCTTCCTGTTCATACTTGGTGACAACTGCTATGCTTTGTTTTGTATGTGTTTCTGTGTGTCTTTGTACTGGCATATTAGCATTATTTGTATTCTGTGCACTTTCAGTCTTTTGAGTTTCAGGCTTTTGAGTTTTCAGGCTTTTGAATTTTCAGGCTTATGAATTTTGAGCGTATGATGTTTCAGTCTTCTGAAGGGGAACCATATGTATGTATATATATATATATATATATATATATATATATGTAAATATGTATGTGTGTGTGTATAGATAGATAAATATGTTACAGTGATTGATGTACTGGTTAATCCCATGAATGTTTTCTAAGTGATGGTGTTACATTGTGCTTATCATTACAGTGTCATATTCTGATATTTTGCTTGATACAGCTGTATATTTACACTGCATTACTGTGCTTCTCTGCCAGTATACTTTTTTCTTAAATTACTTTGAGCTTACATACATTCACATTCTTCCTATCACTCTACGCCTATATTTCTCTTCTCTTACTCTCTTGCTCTGACTTACTGTGGTCCTTCCTCCATCTCTTTTTGTATAATAAGTATTCATTTTCTTGCCTCAACTTAATTTTACAATTAGTAGAGTTTTTTCTTTCTTTCATTTCAGAGCCTGCAGTCACTACATCTGACCTTGATTTTGCAGGAGCTCTGCTATTAGGCCCCACACCTATACGTTTACTGAGAATTTTGTCATTGTTTAATGTAAGCATATTTATCATGAAGACCCTTGCTGCTTTTTAACTTTAATCAGTTAAATGCATGCCTGCTTTTACTTGACTAATAGGACTATACTGCATATGCCAGGTTTTTAGTCTCAGGAAATGACAGACAACCTGTTTTACTTGCATCTCTCTGTTAATTGATTCTCCTCCTACTGTGCCATCTTTCATCCTACCATGACTCAATAATATATCACAACATCTCTCTAACTGTCTCAGTTGCCTACCCATACTTCCTCTTTACACTCTCCACACATCCCCCATACCTATTTAAGGATTCCTATTAAAAGACCAAAGAAGCATTCTTTCGAATGCGTCTTGGTCGAGCTTAAAAGACTGAAAAGGCAAAATATCGAAGTGGCTTTTAAGCAAATTCTTTCCCTGAGAAAGAATTAACTTGGCCGCTTCGTTACTTTGCCATTTTTGGCACTGTAGTGCGATCTCAGAGTTGGTATATTTAAGTAGTGGGGGTGTTTTCTTTTTTTTTTTTTTTTGTTGGAACGATTTTTTTCCCTTGGAAAAAAATCGCTGTTCTGACAGTTCGACATTGTAAGCTTTCGCTTACATAGGGTCGATTAATCACCATTTGCTTTTTTAAGCATTCAGTGTTGTAATATAGACCCCCTATTTAATATTGCCTCTCACTTTTATTCCAAATATAGGGTGATTAATTGCATTTCAGCAGCTCAAAAATTAAGTGCAAGAATCCTCTCCAAAAAAGTATGCATAATTCCACAATATATACACCATAATACTGGCCCCACCTATCACAATGAACACAAAGATAATATTCTCCCACACACTTCTGCATCCCACCAACAGCCAAGCCAACCCTGGTGGTGCAATGTTTGCTGCAATAAATGTTAGAAGTATAAAAAGCAAAACTGCGGAACTACATGATTGGATTACCCAATATAAGCCTGATATTCTCACTGTAATTGAAACTTGGCTTAAACCCAGCATAAATGCCGCTGGCTTTATAACTCCTGGCAATAGTATCATCCATAATGACATTATAAAGAGGAAAAATGGTACTGCTTTAATATTTCCCAGTACCTACATTTCCACTTACAGCAAGCCAACACCAAAATTCAGTTCAGCAGAGCTTCTTATTGCTTTCCTCAAAATAAACAAGTATAAACAAATATGTATTGCTGTCCCCTTATATCTCTCCTGACAACAATACAGCTATATTGGCAGATATCATATGGGGTCTGAATGAAGAGATGAAAAGTCAGCAAGCAAAGGAGAGGAGTAGTGCTGAAATTGAATTCATACTCAAGTCTTGGTGAGTACCTTCGCGAGGTGGACCCTGTTTTCACAAAATCTCACCAAGACGACATTGATATATAGACTGTATTTATATAGCGTATATCATGGACAGAACTAGGCCAAAAATTAAAAGAGATAGCTGGGTGCACATGACCCAGGATAAAAAATGCCCAATCCTGGTAGGTGCACTGGTGCCAGGACTGGAAAAAATGACAGTGTAGAATCCTCAAAATATGGAAACATACCTACAATGGGGCCAGGCCCAGGGGGAGGATGGCCCCCAAGTTGTAGAAGGAAGTAGCAGTCCACAAAAATAAAAAAAAAATGATAGGCCAAAGAAGAGCCATAAAGATAGTAGAGTGGACTCTTGAGGATAAGAAAGAAATTATGTATTGTTACTAAAAAAAAAACTGTCTTTCGGCTTTTCCCAGTTAGGGGTCACTAATGCACAGAATTTCCAGACACAAGATATACAAAATGATTAAGAGAGAAATTAGAGAAGAGAAAAATACTTCCACCAGAAAAACTGTGAGAAGCTTCAAACAAAACCTAAAGATATTTGAACAATATAAAAAATAAATATGGAGATGGGAAAGAAAGAGAGATTTGATATGTTGCAATATTAATGCAAAGGAGAAAGCCAAATTAATCAATATGAAGAAGACAGCCTGAAAGATATTCAAAGAGAAATACAGGCAAAGGCATCCTAATATGGAAACTTTTACAATAAAAAAATATCATCACAAAGATGGAATGTAGAAAAGATTGGTAAAGTAAAAGTTAAAAAAATAGAAGTTGAAGTTATGGAGTGCCTGTGAAGTGAAGGATTTGGTGTAGAATGTGTAATTCTGGTTACATCACAGTATGATGAAGTGAGTCCCCAAAGTATGGAAAAACAGGAAGATCAAGAAACATCTGAAGAAGAAATATGGACATGGGAAAGAAAAAGATTTAAAATGGTGTAATATTTGTGCAAAGGAGAAAGCAAAACTAATACAAAAAGAGCAGCACCAAAGATATTTGAAGAGAAATACAGGTAACGGAATCCAGACATGGAAAACTTTACAATACAAAAAATAAGAAGACAGAGGAAAAGCAGAAGAGGAGATTAGTAATGCAGCAGTTAAAGAAATAGAAACTGAGGATATTATGTGGTCCTATCTCGCCTACATTCTTTACTCACGGGTTCGCAGCCCATTCTCGGCTCCGACTCGGCCAACTTATTTCTCTAGCATGAAGTCTCTAATTGGCTGGGCTAACCCAGTATCCCAAGATGCACCTCGCCCTAGCCCCAGATCTCATTTGCTGCTCGTAGAGTTAGAACGTGGTCTCGCTTGACTGTGTCTAAGTACCCTTTTTCAAAACTTTTCATAAGTCTTTAGCAGTCTGTTCTCTTGTAAAAAGCTATTTTAATAGCTAGTTTTTCATTGTGAGTGTACTGTGTAAGCAAGTGATGTTTTGTGGGTATCCCTCTGTTTTGGCAGGCTAGGCCCATTTAAATTAGAGGACCTAGTCCTCTCCTGTGTTGGTTTTTTTTTTGTGTAAAATTGTGTTTTGTTTGTTTTTTGGTCGGTAGTTAGATTTCCTTGCTGCACCAAAGAAACGTTTAAATTAGTGTTTCCTTGGCTGTTCGTAGTTTGGTTTTTCCCGCCTTCCTCTTGTGTCTGTCGTCGGTTGAGTGGGTGTTGTGAATTACTATGTCTAAAGAGCAGAAAGAGCATAAACCCTCTGGGTTTAAAAAATGCTCAAAATGTGGCTACAAGATGTCCATTACAGATGGGCATTCTATCTGCGTTTATTGTCTTGGTGCTATTCACCTACAAGAGTCCTGCAGTTTTTGCCACGCCTTCAGCCCAAGGTTACTGCAGGAAAGAAAAAAATAAGCTGATTTTGAAGGGTCTGGTTAAACCTTCTTTTGAGGAGTCCTTAGACTCTTCTTCTAGTACAAAGTCTAAGACTTCCAATGCCAAAAAAAGATCTCCGGCTCCATCTGTCTCCTCGGAGCCCACGGAGAAGGTTTCAAAAGTGGATACTGCCTCCTTGGCTCTCTTGTCCTCGGGGCCACAGGAGGTATCTGTTGTGCTGGAGTCGACCACGGCCCCAATATTATTGGAGCCTATTTGGAGTTGGTCACCCAGTGTTAGGCATGAGTCTCCAGGTAGGAGATCCCGATCTCCTTCTATTTCCTCTAAATCCTATAGGCTGTCTGATTTGGATGTGGATAGGGTAGTCCAGAGGCTCCTGCAGTCGCCGGTGTTAGCAAAATTGTTCTCGGCTCTGACCCAGTCGGCTCCGGAGCCAGTCCCTATTCTTCTACCGATGATTCCTCCTCCGAGCACCCCTGTGTCGTCGGAGCCGGAGTGCTCTACTCCGAGTGATGTTCTCGTGTCGGCTCCGATACCCCTTGTGAGTTTATCGGAGCCGACGTCGGCTCCAACCATGTCAGTTCCATCCTCTGGTTTCGGTACTCGGGTTTCCTCAGTTGGACCCAAGGGGATACCTCGGGACTCTTGTCAGTTCCGAGCCTCCCTCTCGGTGCATCGGCTCGGGGAACCCCAAATCCAGTTGTGGTCTCAGAGACGGGTCGGTCCTTGGATTCGGGGGGACCTGCCTTCAAGGCCATGAGGAATGCACTGGCCAGATCGTCAGTTACATCACCCAGATCGGTCACTCCTTCCCCCTACTCCCCAGCTAGAGCCTCTGATGCCCCCCTATCCGTGGATGGTGGAGCCCGAAGGTCTGAGGATACCCCCATGAGTGGTGCCCAACTTTCTGAGGGCCCCTCAGTGTCGGTGCCTGAGGAGCTCCCTAGAAAGAAGTTGTGCAAGAGGAAGCACATAGACTCCCAGGATGAGTCCCTCACTTCCGATACCGACCTCGAGGAGTCAGAGGGGTCCCCCAAGTTGTCCTCCGATGATGTCTCTTTCTCCGACATCCTGGAGATCTTGAGGCAGAGAGGTGACTGGCCATTCAAGACGCCCTCTGAGGAGGAGTCTGTATTCCTCAAGGCCTTCGGAGCTGAACCCTCCACCTCCTGGGTGTTTCCACCCTTTGATGAACTCCTGGATTTGATTTGTCGAAGGGTGTGGGAGAACCGTGATTCCGTGGAACCAGTGCCCAGATGTCCAAATACGTTTCTTTCTGCTCCCCGGAAAGCATACCCTGTCTTCAGCGACCTTTACTTTGCGGTCGCTGAATTATCTTTGTCATTTTACTTGGCTCCAGAGAGATCTCCTTAAGCAGCTAGGAGACACTCTGATGGGTAACATGCCTGAGGCGGTTGCGCAGACAACACCCAGTTGTCTACCCTTGGTTCCATTGTCAACTCGTCCATGAGACTCATATCCTGTGCAGCCAAAGGGGCAAGTAGGGCAGCTAGCTCAGGTGTAGCTCTCAGAAGGCAAGCCTGGATGCGCCTGTGTCATTTTGTGGAGGCCTTTAAGTCTTCCTTCACTGACGCCCCCTTTGATGGGTCCTCACTCTTCAGGACCAAAGTGAAAGACACCCTCACCAGATGCAAACAGGAGGGGAAGACCCTATCTGCCGTAGGGGCCCATTTCTCTCTTCCTTCTAGGCCTTACCCCAAGGCTCAGAGAGGAGGGAAATGTGGTTCAAGAAGTCACAGAAGTCTTTCCCTGCTGCTCAAGGTGAGTCCCCCTCCAGAGGCAGAGGAGTAGGAAATTATTCTGGAAGACACCATCCTAGCAGCAGAGGAGGCCAGCGCAACTCAGGAGACTGCAATTCCTTTCGCGGGTCTTCCTTTCAGCGTTCCTGAGGTGTTGCCCGACTGTGCTATTCTGGAGCCAGTCGGGGGCCGAATTTCATTACATCTGGAAGCCTGGGAAAGCATCACCCAGGATTGTTAGGTGCTTCGAATAGTTACCGGAGGTTACACTATTCCCTTTTTATCAACACCTCCTCCAGTCAAAAGAATCCCGGACGTTCCACCCAGTCAACGGGATCAAGCAGCACTAGAAGTTTCAAAGCTGCTAGAAAAAGGAGTCATCCAACCAGTCTCCTCAGACCATATCGGATCAGGAACTTACTCAAGACTCTTTTTGGTGCTGAAAAGAACAGGGGACCTGAAACCCATTCTGGATCCCAGCTGATTGAATCACTATGTTCTGAAGTCCAAGTTCCGAATGGTCACTCTTCAGTCCATTTTTCCATTGCTGGAAAAAGGAGTATGGATGTGCTCCATCGACCTCAAGGATGCCTACTACCACATCAAGATGGACAAGGCATCCAGGAGTCACTTACACTTCCAGCTGGGAGCCAGTCACTTCCAGTTTTGTGCCCTGCCCTTTGGTCTCACAACAGCCCCCAGGGTGTTTACCAAGTGTTTGGCAGTGGTGACAGCTCACCTGAGACGTTGGGGATTCCAGGTGTTTCCATATCTGGACAACTGGCTTCTCACCGCCCCCACCAGGCATCTCCTCATTCAAGCCAGGGAGGCTACCATTACACTTTGTCAACAACTAGGAATCACCTTGAACTGGGAAAAGTCTGCCTTACTGCCCTCACAGCGTGTTGTTTTTATAGGTGCAGAGCTAGACTCTATTCAAATGCGGGCATTTCTGACATAAGAGAGGATAAGAGTGCTGCAGTCTCAGATTCATGCATTGTTGCCCCTCAAGAGAGTTCAGGCCAGGTTAGATCTCCAGCTCCTAGGATCCATGGCTGCCACCATCATGCTGGTGCCTCTAGCCAGGTTACACATGCAGATCCTACAGTGGCTCCTTTCAGCCCAATGGTCCTTTCAGAAACTTCCTCTTTCCCACTTAATACTTCTCACGGAACAGTGCAAACAGGACCTCCGCTGGTGGCTATGTTCCACCAATCTGGACAAGAGGAGGAATTTGATTCCTATGTCTCCAGTGGCCACGGTGACCATGGACGCCTCCCAGATGGGGTACACCTGCACATCAATGTTCTAGAGATTAGAGCGGTGTTACTAGCATTGCGGGCACTCCAAAGCTCTCTTCCTCTGGGAACAATTGCAATTCACTCAGACAGCATGTCCGTGGTGTGGTACCTGAACAAGCACGGGGAACCAAGTCTTATCCCCTCTGCAGAGAGGCCATGTGAGTGTGTCATTGGGCAGTGTCTTCCCAACGATTTTTAGTAGCAACGCACATTCTGGGAAAGACCAATGTGATAGCGGACAGGCTGAGCAGAGCTATTCTGATGCCTTACGAGTGGTCCCTGAAGAACTGAGTGGCGGTTCAAATTTTCAACAGGTGGGGTCAGCCTTGCTGCGATCTCTTTGCCAGCCCTTTCAATGTCAAATGCAGCAAGTACTTCACACTGATTCTTCCCACAGGGGGAGTCACCCAGGGATGCTCTAGTCCACGATTGGCCCCCCGGTCTGATCTATGCTTTCCCTCCATTTCCTCTGTTACCAAGAGTGAGTCAGAAAGCCATATCCTTGGGAAACAGGATGATTCTAATTGCTCCACACTGGCCTCAACAAGTATGGTTCCCCTTTCTTCAGCAGTATGCAGTGGACGGTCCTTGGACCCTGGACCCAGTGCCAGACCTACTGACTCACATGTCAGGACAGCTCCATCCCTCCCTGCAAACCCTCAGGTTGACAGCCTGGCTGCTCCACTTCCATCACTAGTTAGACGACATTCTTTTTCACCTGAGGTGGTACACATCTTGTCTTGGTCTCATAAGTCTTCCACCAGAAGGATTTATTCCAGCAAATGGAAGAGATTCTCCATTTGGGCTCAGGCCCAAGGTTTGGACCCCTTCCAGGCCCAATTCCGTTGGTCTTAGATTTTTTAGCCGTGCTTTTCCGACAGGGCTCCGCGTCCGCTACTATTAAGGAGCAGCTGGCTGCAATTTCCAATTTTCATACATCTTGCAAGCCTTCTCTTATGGGCCATAATCTCTGTAAGGCCTTCTTGAAAGGCGCCTGGTTACTTTGCCCTCCTGTTTCAGAACCTGTCATGCCATGGGGTCTAAACCTTGTGTTACAAGCCATCACTTCACCGCCCTTTGAACCGGCTGCCACCTGTGAATTAAAATCTCTATCTTGGAAGACGGCTTTCCTAATAGCCATTACATCAGCCAGAAGAGTATCAGAGATTCAAGCTCTGTCCATTAAACCTCCGTATATGACCTTTTATAAGGACAGAGTTTCCCTGAGACTTAACCCGTCCTTCCTTCCTAAGGTGTCATCCACTGTTAATCTTCATCAGTCTATTGAGTTACCAGTGTTCTTTCCAAACTTTTCCAATAAAGCAGAGTTTAGATTTCACTAGTTGGATGTGCACAGACAACTAAAATTCTACATACACAGGACTAAGCATGTTAGGAAGTCTGATCAAATGTTTGTGTCCTTCTCAGAAAACAGAACAACAGGACAAGTTGTCCTATTTCCAAGAGCACAATTTCTAAATGGATCAAAGATTGTATTTCCTTTATCTATTCGTCAGCAGGCAGAAATTTACCTTTTCCTGTCAAAGCTCACTCTACCAGGGCAGTGTCTACATCAATAACTTACCATGCCAGGCTTTCATTGGATGATATTTGTGCTGCGGCCACCTGGGCCTCTCCTCACACCTTTATTACTCATTACAAGTTGGACGTGGCTTCTAGGGGCTGGGCTTCCTTTGGTTCCACGGTTCTCAGGAGTATTTTCCTATGAGCTGCCCAGGATAGAGGTGCTGGGGACACTGTCCCATGAGTAAAGAATGTAGGCGAGATAGGACCACATAACATCAGGTAGTTATGTACTCACCATAATGCTCAATGTATGTGGTCCATCTCGCCTCACATTCTTACGTACCCTCCCACCTGCCCCCTTCCTGTAGGATTTGGAGGAAAATTGGCTCTGAGAACCCTTCAATGTCAGTTGTTTTTTCTTTCCCTTCTGGCTGGAGCTCCTTCCAGTGGTGGTTGTGTATGGGGTGTGACTGGAATGGCTGCAAACTAGATCTGCGGCTAGGGCGATGTGCATCTTGGGATACCGGGTTAGCCCAGCCAATTAGAGACTTCGTGCTAGAGAAATAAGTTGGCCGAGTCAGAGCCAATTCTCGGCTCCGAACCTGTGAGTAAAGAATGTGAGGTGAGATGGACCATATACATCAAGCGTTATGGTGAGTACATAACTACCTGTTATGGAGTACCTACAAGGTGAAGGATTCAGTGTAGAAAATCGAATGCAGAAAGCACCACAACAGGATAGAGCAATGGATATCCAAATTAAGGGGAAACCAATGGAACAAAAAGCAATTGGTCAGGTGCCATATCAAGATACTTTGGAGACTTCACAGGAAATCAGTATAAACATTCACTTGAAGCTAGACAGCAAGGAAAGGAACAGGAAACTGCGGAAGCCCTGATGCAGTCAATGTTGAGGAGTGATAGGCCAGTGAGCTCCCATGTGACAGAGCAACAGATGGCAAGGGATGAAACTGAAGAGAAGATGCCACAGGAAGATGCTATATAACTTTCTATAGAATGCCCACAGGAAATGGAAAACAAGGGATGTGCCCTCAGTTTGGAAGAAAATGACCTAAGAGAAGAGTTGCTTGATCTAATAGACATGGATAGATAATATTAAGATCAATGAGAGAAATAGACAGCAGAAGGTCAATAAAACCCCAAAAGTCAGAAGTCTGATAAAACAAATGAATGCAGTAATTAGAACTGTCCATAGAGATCTGTGTGCTATAACAGAAGTAAACAGGATATATTATTGGCTGCTAAATTAATAAATGATAAAGTTATACCACAAGAACACAGGGTAGTGAGGGAAAGGAAGGGAGGAAATAGAATACCATCATGGAGGTATTGAATAGAGAAAACTATAAAGCAATTAAGACAATAAGTATCACTCTTAGAAGACTATAGAAGAGGGAATAGATCAACAAAAATACTAAGGAAGATAGATGTGATTAAAGCAATGCACAGTATTAGAAAAGACCAGGATCTGTCACGCGCTATCGCAAATAAACTAAAAATCTCAGCACAAGTGGAAAAACTTAGAAGATACACACATAAATATAAAGGAAAAGTACAAAATAAGCAATTTATTGATGACCCAAAAAAAATTTACAGAGAACTGGGAAGTAAGGTAAAAGGAATTGGAAAAAACGCAAAAAAAAGAGGAAGTAGATACATTTTGGAGAAGTATCTATGAAGATTCTGTGAAACATAACAAAGATGCTAAATGGATAGAAAAAGTAAAAGAAAGAATAAGAAGTTTAAAGGTACAGGATTTTAAATGGGATGAAGTAACAGCCAGAGAGATTGAGACAAAGTTAAGAAAAGCATCTAATTGGAAAACCCCAGGCCCAGACACAGTACCTAACTTTTGATTAAAAGTATTAGCATCTTTGCACGAGGATTTAGCCATGAGTAAGAACTATTTATATGCACATCCTGAACAAACAACAACCTAGCTAACAACAGGCAAAACAATGCTCCTTCTTAAGAGTGAACCTGCAAGCTACCCTAAAAATTATAGACCACTAACTTGCCTACAACGACATATAAACTATACATGGGAATTGATGCCGACAGATTTTATAGTCATTTAGAAGAAAACTCAATTATGGCAGTAGAACAAAAAGGCAATAAAAGAAAGTTATATGAAACAAAGGATCTGCTGTTAAATAAAGTCATACTGGAGAACTGTAAAAAGGGGAAGAAGTTAAGTACAGCATGGATTGACTATAAAAAATCATTTGATAGTATCCCACATTCATGGATAAAAGAGTGCTTAAAAATGTATAAGATCCACCCTACACTGATTGACTACATTACAGTGACCATGAAACAGTGGCAGACCACTTTGCAATTAAGCCATGATAAAGGACAGATTATTATCCCAGGGATAAAAAAATCAAAGGGGGATATTCCAGGGTGACTCTCTGTCACCATGGCTATTCTGCCTTGCCATTAACCCATTAAGCTGTTTACTTAACAACTTAGGCCATGGCTATAATTTGTCTCCTAAAAAACAACAAAGTGTAAAGACTTCTCATCTTCTCTTTGTCAATGATTTAAAAATGTATAGCTCAGCAGATGAAGAACTGAAATCACAGCTACAGGCTGTCAAAATTTTTTCAGATGATATAAGAATATCATTTGGTCTTGATAAGTGTGCAAAAGCAACATTTAAAGCAGGAAAACTGCAGCACCAGGAAAACATCAGTTTGGGACAAGAATGTGGTATAAAAGAAATTGAGCAAGCGGGAGTGTATAAATATTTGGGAATTGATGAAGGATCTACAATAAAACATGAACAAATGTGAATAAAACTTTGTAAGGAATACTTTAGAAGACTTAAATTAATTATGAAAACAGCGTTGACATCTAGGAACAAAATCCAAGCTATAAACCAATTTGCTCTTCCTGTCCTAATTTACAGTTTTGGAATGATCGACTGGCCCCAAAATGTGTTGGAAAGATTAGACAGGAAAACAAGAAGGATGCTTCATGCTCACCAAATGATATATAAAAATTAGTGTATAGCAAGATTATGTATTCCCCGTTCCGAAGGAGGGATGGGCCTCCTTGAAATTGATTACATGTATATTATATCTGCAGTCATAGATAGGCCTCCACACATATTTGCTGACCTCACAAGACCCAAATGTAGTGAAAGTTTTGAAACATGAGGAGAATAAATCTAAGATGACTTCTCTGCTTAATTTAGCAGAAACATATCGGCGTCAAGCAGGAATGGAAATCAAACCAGAAGTAGATAAAAATCAGGCAGCAACTGACTGTGCCAAAAAACAAAAGAAAGAATATAAGGTGAAGGATCAGATGAGAAGGCAAGAAATGTGGAAAAAGCATAAATATAGTTGCAAGTATAGAAAACATCTGGAAGAGCCTCATGTTGATCGGGAACAAACACAGGAATGGTTAAGGAGGGGCAAATTGAAACCAAGAGATGAAAGGTTAATGTTGGCAGCCCAAGATAGTGAGCTACGTACACACTGGTTTACAAAGTCCATTGAACATATGGGAGAAACAGATGAGTGTAGGCTTTGTAAAACAGAATTGGAAACAGTTGCACACCTCATTGCTGGTTGTGACATACTAATGGCAGAAGGACTGTATACTGAAAGGCATAATAATGTAGCAAAACTGTTGCACTGGGGATTGTGCAAACATTATGGTATTGAAGTGGCTGAAAAACACTGGAAACATGAGCCACAAAGCATCATAGAAAATGATGAAGTTTATATCACATGGGATCACCCATTATCAACAGTTCAAAAGATAGATGCTAGAAAACCGGATCGAGTGGTCCAAGAAAAGAAGACAAAAGTAGCATTGATTATTGAAATTGCTACATCCAGTGACTTCAGTGTCCGGCATACAGAGAGACACAGAGTCATAAAATATCAGTATCTGCAGGCAGAAATGAGATCAATGTGGAAGAAAGATACCCAGACATTTCCAATAGTAGTTGGAGCAATGGGTCATATAAAAAAGGATCTACAATCATATTTAGATATGTTACCAATCTATGTAACCCCATATGAATTGCAGAAAGAGTCTTTATTGGGCACATTGCAAGTGCTGTGAAGAACACTTTTGGCTGACATCAAAGATGGCAACAATACTAATTTCATGAACTTTAATCCTACTTTGACTTAGGAATGGGGTTCATTCCTGTCATAGTATTAGAAACCCAAAATATTTGGAAAAATTAAAAAAGCAGATATCCTACATTGGCTATCCATAACATTTCTGCAAGAAAAAAAAATTACTAGGTTTGAATTAAGCTGTGTGAGACTTTTACTTTCCTAAGTGTATAGTCTGTTTATTATTCTTGCATAGAACCAAGTGCTGATTGAACAACCTGTTAGTAAAACCACTGTTAGGCACAACACAGTAAATGATGTGCCCTTGGAAAGTAATATGTCCACTAGTCTGTCTAATGTGTAGAATATACTCTTTCTGTTGAAAAGGCAAGAACTTTAAACTGACAGTTCTGAATTTTAACTTGACATAGACTGACTATAAATGAAAAGATCTGTGGACTGTTCCTGTATCAATATTTCCTAAGTATTTTTAGAAGCAATGCTTTCAGGAAATAAACTGAATCTCTTGCTTCACTGTTTTTTTTCTCTGATTGTTTCCCCAAGCATCTACCTATCATCAGCCACTGCCAGACAACTGGCCTATTTGTTAGCCCTCATTGTAGTGAGGGTCATTCAAAGGCAGTCATCCAGGGTAATTTGGATTTTTCTTATATTAAGCCCTACCTGCTTGCACCCACCCAGTGACATCCTTGGGTGGTTCATACAAAGGGTATTTGAGCTGTGTCACCCCTAAGTTCCACAGAAGGTTGATATCAGCAGGTTGCTTCATCTGCCCTACAAGAAGCACTGCATGGCAGATATTCTTCGTGTTTCACTGTTGCAGTCATCACATTTGGGGTTGTCTGCCTGCAGGTAGCCCTCAGCCGGCCTGAATACCAGAGGCTTCAGATTTCTGCGTCGGATGCTGTCACTTCTTCCTTGACATCAGGTGTGTAGTGCCAGAAGCAGAAGCAGTTCACAAGCACCGGTCGGCCGACTCCTGAAATTTTTGTTTTTTCAAGTTTCAGACCCGAAGTCTTCAAAAAAGCTAAGTACCCCGTTGGGGATCCTTTTTCTTGCTCTAAATGATGTCAGTAAAAGTTAACAATCGTCTTACCTATGGAAATTAAATACATCATAGAGACTTTCATTCTTACTGCATCCCCTGCTTAGGCCCAAACCACGACGTCCCTCGTTGTTGGTTTTGTGCCTTATTCAATGCCCAAACTATTCGTCGTCGGGCTATTTTTGCAGCTAATTATTTTCGTACTTGTTCTGTGAACTCTGAAATGGCTTCATCAAGCCGTCCGACTACCGATCTTCTGAAAAAACATAAGGATAAAGACAGAGACAGACCGCATAGATCCAAAACTGCCAATGATGCTTCCATTAAGCTAGTCGCCAGTCCGCCGGTAGTCAGTAAGTGTGCTTTTACAGCCCCTGATACCCGCTACTTCTGATTCACAGGCCTCTACTGAGACCCATTCGAAGTCCGGCATGCCGCGAGATGCTTCTTCAACTATGGAACCTGCGGATGTCTTTACCTTGGATGGGTCCAGAGCCACTGTGCAGGCACCGGCTTCTGAGGGAGTATTCAGGCCTACAGACATTCATATTAAACTGACATTATCGTTTTCATCTAGCAAACCGCAGGCCCAAGCCCACATGCCTAAAAAACAAATGCTTAGAATGGCTGAAGACCTCATTACCTTGATTAGGGGAAGCCAGCCTTCCCCCTCTAAGAGACCTAGGACTGAGTTTCTTTCTGATTCTTCTGATCAGGAATCTGATTTTTCTGCTCCTTCTGATTACCAGGATTTGCCCTTATCTACTTATGAGGATTCTGATGCAGAGGATTCCATTCCCTCTGCTTCTCCTCCAGAAGATTATTTTTTCGGTGAAACCTTGCACACTCTTTGGGAGCATTTCCACTGGGAAGGCCAGAATTACTCTGACTCCAAAAAGAGGCTTAGGGAATTCTTTCTCCTACCTCAACACAGGCCTTTAGCTATCCATCCTGTTCTGGACATTGTAAATGATGCTTTCTTGGAATCTAGCCTTTCCCCAGACACTTTACCTCCAGCTCCCAGAAAACCTGACAGGTATTACAGAGTACCAGACTCTCACAAGTTCCTCTTCAAGAATCCTTCTGTGGATCCAGAGACCATTTACCAAGGACCAAAAGGCATTAAGGCTACTGCTGCCAAAAATCCTACCCCTTCTGATAGAGATTCTAGAGCCTTGGACAGATGGGGTAAGAAGGTATACACTTCTGCTACTTTGGCCATTATGGCTTTAAATTGCCAGTTTCACATGTTAAAGTATCAGCAGCATGTCATGGGGCTACTTAAACAGAAAATTATGTTGATTCCTGACTGTACTGAACACAAAGAATTACAGGATTTAATGCATTCTGCAGAACAAGTTGGTAAACATACTTTGCAATATGGTTTTGACGCTTTAGAAGCATCTTGCAGGGCTGCTGTTACTGGGTCTGTACTTAGAAGGCATGCTTGGCTTAAGGAACAAAACTTGCCAGATCATGTAAAAGCTAAATTACTGGATGCTCCCTTTAACCAAGACCGCATTTTTGGCAACAAAGCAGAAGAAGTCCTCAAAAGGATGGAGGAAAAAGCTAAATCTATGCAAACTGTTAAAGATGTCCTACAAGTACAAGTACAGCCTTCCAAATTCAGTAGGCATTGGCCTTCAAAGAACTGTTCCTTTCCAGTCCCTTCTAGGCCTTTTCAGTCCAAACCCAGGAACAGCAGACCACCTAGGCTACAGTCTCAGGTTTCGCACAAACCTAAGCAGTGGGGGGCTCCCACTTCCAAAGCAGGGAGTAGTAAGCCACCCCCCTATGGAAAAATGGCACGATGACTTAACCTTAACCCTTCCAAGCCCTGCTCTACTACCTGCTCCCTTAGGAGGAAAGCTCGCCCTGCATGCAAAAAACTGGGAATTCATTACTGAGGACAATTGGGTTTTGAACATAGTTTCCCAAGGATACAGATTCCACTTCCACACCCTACCAACACCAAATGGTTGGCCAGACCTACCCCCAAATCAATGGGTGGAGGCCCAACAGCAGGTTCTCTCTCTCTCCTCAATATCAATATCAGGGCTATTCAGCCTGTCCCAGCAGCAAAAAGGGGACAAGGCTTTTATTCAAGAATTTTTCTGGTACCCAGAAAAGACAACTCCTGGTGTCCTATCCTGGACCTCTCTATTCTCAACACCTTTCTGGTAGTTCCAAAATTCAAAATGCTAACTCTGCAACAGCTTCTTCCCATGCTAGCCAAGGATGCCTGACTGGCAAACTTAGACTTAAAGGAAGCTTACCTGTACATCCCAATAAGGGAATCTTGCAGGAAATATCTACGCTTCAGGGCAGTTCTCTGCACTTCCCTTTAGCTTATTCACAAAGTGCCTAGCTCCAGCCATTGCATTTTGCAGGCAGAGAAATATTCAGATTTACCCATATTTGGATGATTGTCTGATTCAGGCAGAAAGCCAGGACTTGCTATTACAACACCTGGCATTTGTAAAGAAACTTCTAACCTCACTGGGGTACACCATCAATGAAAATAAATCTCACCTAGTACCCTGCCAACAGATTGTATTCCTGGGAGCAAGCTTGAACACAACTTCCCAGATGGCATTCCTCATTCCAGAGAAACAAGTTTACTTGACAAGCTACTTCAAACTATTGGCCACAAAACCCCAGCTATCTGCAAGGAAAATACTGCAAACCCTGGGGTTCATGGCCTCTTGTATTTTGCTAATTCCATATATAAGACTGCATATGAGGAAACTCCAATGGTATCTAAAAAGCCTATGGTGTCAACATTCTCAGGACCTGGAAACAATTATTTCTATCATTCCTTGTATCAAGACAGAGTTCCTTTGGTGAGCAGAGGCCTGCTACCACAACAATGGACTCACTTTCACTCTACCCCCTGCCACCCAAACCCTAACAGCAGACTCATCAGACTATGCATGGGGGGGCTCATATGGCAGGGCAGTGCCTTCAGGGCAAATGGATCCCAAGTCAGATGCACCTGCATATCAATCAAAAAGAAATGTTAGCTGTACAGAATGCTTTGACAGCCTTCAAAGACCATATTCTGCCAAGACAACGATTGGTAAAGACAGACAACACCACAGTTATGTGGTATATAAACAAGCTGGGGGGAACCCACTCGTACCCTCTCTGCAGACTAGCCATGGCTCTGTGGAACACAGCCTTAAGCTACCAAGTACACCTGCAAGCTCAATTCCTGCCAGGCATACTAAATTCACTGGCAGACAACAAGCAGAAATCTCATGAACCCACATGAATGGAAACTAGAAGCCAAAATATTCAATCTCTTGAGGGACAAATGGGGGACTCCAGAGATAGACCTGTTTGCCTCCCCTCAGAACTACCAATTGAACAAATTCTGCACAAGATCTCCCCACAGCCAAGCTTGGAAAGTGGATGCCCTGTCCTTTACCTGGGAAATCCTCTCAGTTTATGCCTTTTCCCCTCTGCCTCTCTTCTCGAAGGTTCTACTAACCATCAAACAGGACAAGCCAAGGACAATACTGATTGCACCAGACTGGCCACGCCAGCACTGGTACCCCCTGTTACGAAGTATGGCACTGCTACAACCAAGGTCCCCTGCCTCAGACCCCTTCTCTGCTGTCCCAGCAGGTGGGCCAGATTCTGCACCCTCAGCTTCAAATCCTGAATCTTGCAGCCTGGTTAATTCCTTGAGCTCTCCCTTAGCATCCCTCAGTAAGCAGGTACTGGATGTCATTCTGGAGGCAAGGAGACCTAGTACTGAAAAGTGGAAAAGATACTGTTCCTGGAGCCTGGCTCAAGGGATGGGTACAACAGTGCCCAGCTTACCTCAGATTCTACAGTACTTAACAGAAATGCTCCACAGGGGCCTATCCTTCTCGTCAATTAAAATTCATGCCGCTGCCATTTCAGCACATTATAATACAGAGCCACTCCTTTTTTTCTCACCCCTTGCTGAAGCAATTCCTTAGAGGGGCCAAAAATTTAAGACCCCCCCCAGGAGAGCTCCCACTCCAGCCTGGGACCTTAACTTTGTATTTGAAAAGCTCACTCTTCCCCCCTTTGAACCAGTGGCTTCAGCAGAGTTGAAATTCCTTTTTTGAAAAACAGCCTTCCTTCTAGCCATCACTTCAGCAAGAAGAGTGTCTGAATTACAGGCTTTCATGGCAGTGGAACCCTTCATTATCTTCCATGCGGACAGGGTTTCCCTCAGGAGTAATTGTTCTTTTATCCCCCAAGGTGGTGTCTTCTGTGGCCATTAATCAGTCCATTCATTTGTGTACTTTTTCCCCTAATCCACAAAACAAAGAGGAATGAATACTGCACTCTCTGGATGTGCACAGACAACTTAGATTCTATTTGGACAGGACTAAGCCTACCAGAAAATCTGATCAACTGCTAGTTAGCTTTGCTGCAGGGGCAGAGGGGGAGGCCATTTCAAAGCAAACCATTTCCTAATGGATAGCCCATTGCATTCATTTCTGCTACAAGCACCATGGAAAACCTACCCCACAGGGGATAAGATCACATTCCACCAGGGCTGCATCTACCTCTGTGGCATTTTTCTTAGGGATCCCTACCAGGGACATCCTAGAAGCTGCTACCTGGAGCTCTGTACATACCTTCATCAAGGATTACCACTTGCCTATCTTTTCTAAATCCAGAGCTGGACTTGCCACTGCAGTCTTGCAGGGATTAATAGCTGGCCCTAAGGCTCTTTAACTTCCTCCTCCTCCCTTCCACAGCTTTGGGAATCAACACAAATATGATGACTGCAACAGTGAAACACAAAGAATATAGTGCAGTTGTGTACACTTACCATAAATGTAGATGTTCAAGTGTATTCACTGTTGCAGTCCTGGTTACTCCCCCTCCAGCACCCTGACTTCTCTTGGCTCTGCCTCTCCTTATGATTGATATGTCTATTTTTTCTTGTGTATTTGCTTTTTGATGGGGGTTTACTATACCATTTAATTGCTTCCTATTGTGGGGGCACCTGACATCTGGGGCAAGAAAAACTGATGTAATGGCGTCAGCTGCATGTTTTATACCTCTGATGACCTGACATCAAGGAAGTAGTGACAGCATCCGATGCAGAAATCCAAAGACTCTAGTATTCAGGCCGGCTGAGGGCTACCTGCAGGCAGATAACCCCAAATGTGATGACTGCAACAGTGAATACACTCAAACATCTACATTTATGGTAAGTGTACACAACTGTACTTTTTCCCAGTCTCCACCAGGGAAATCTGACCATGCATGTGTGCCTTGGTCATGTGCACTCCTTCTTTCCCGGGATAGACATGCCCATACTCCCCCACTTGTGTTATCAAGTGCCCAAACTGCTAACTGAGTTCAATGCACTTGGGCCATAGTCAAGGCTCTGTCCCTTTATACCACTGGTGTATTCTACATTTTTTTTTCTGCTAGACCAAACATGCATAGATTATACTTTCTAAAATGATTTTAAATCATCATTTTCTAACAGAAATGTTTTGTTTTACAAATAATGTTAGCCATATTTCAGTCACCTGCAATTGTTCTTTAATGAAGAGAACTTTTCTCAACGATCCTAGAGTTAGGTTATATTCATCATGTTGTTCAAGAGCCAAATTTTGGAAAGCAAACAATGCTGTCTGGGTTTTTGCATTTTGTGGCTGAAGCAACATTGTAATATGAGCCATAAGATAAGCTTTCACAGAAGGGAAATATGCTACTTGAGAAGCATTGCTTGGTTTCACAGGATTTTTACATACGTTTATTGATTTCAGTAATCAAAATGGATCCCTTTGTGTCTGAAACAATAATTCACTTCCCACTCAGCCAGTGACATCAGGGGAAGTCAATATTGCATGTTTTTTACCAAACTTTTCAACAATTGTACATCAGATAAGTGCATTGTGCAGCATGGGTCTATTTCAGAATGGATGGAGAGTTGCAAATGGCTCTTTGAGGTAACAAAGAATATGGTTACAACAAAGTAAGTGCTTACCAACAGCAATCCTTCTGTACTTGTTAGAATGTCTTGTACTGCCAGACTTTTTGGAACTTGTACTATTCAGTTCCACACATTCCTAGATCATACAAACAGAAATCTACTGGATTTGTTTCAAGGTTTTAATAAACATCTGGGAGGAATTTTGCCTGGATTGATAGTGTTGGCCTTGGCTTGGTCTGAAGAGTACAGAAGATTCAACAATATTTGTATGAGAAGACATTCACTTTGGTAACAGGCCATCAGCCTTTAGTGTCCATTTTTAACTCAAGATAGGGTTTCTCATCCATGGCTGCAGTAGTCTTACAGCAGTGGGCAGTGTTTTAAGGACCGCATTCCTTAGGAAGCAATGCAGTGTGGTAATGCTGAGGGACTTTCACCGTTATCATATGTGAAGGCAGAAGTGCCAAGCACCACTAATGTCTTGGATGTATATTACGTTACAGCAAATGAACTTCCTACAAGAAATGCCCTTATCTAGGCTAGCCATAATTTTAATTTATTAATTTCATGTATTTGTTTCAGTAGGTAAATTAACTTGACTGCAAGAGCTCTTTTCAGCCATTACCTAGTTACAATAAGTATAGCACACAATCAGAATAAAAACATACGTGAATTAAGTGCTGTAAACAGCAAACGAATAACACAAAATGCTATATCAGATTACAATACAGGATACAAAAAAATATTAAAGTAGAATGGTCAAACTTATGAACAATGAATCTAATCAGCTAAGAATCAGGGAGGCATCAGATGAAACTACTAAGTCTCTTGGGTTAGAAAACACAAAGAACAGAATAATGTGCAAAAGTTCCAGCTGAAAAAAAGGTTGACAGAATAAGCAAGAGAGACAGTTTTAAGGTATATGCCAAATAAGCAAAGAAGTAACTGTTAGTGGGCTACAGTAAGTTTATTTTTTTATTATTTTTATTTAGCAGATAAGTGAACTGGATTATAAAGGCCACTTTTTGGTCAAGTCCTCATTACAGTAAAAACTAACATTACTCAAGTCCACCTTTGTTGCAGGATCTCATATCTTGGTACTGGCTGACTTGAGTCCTGCATTTAGCCTCCATGGTGGCTGCTAGCCATTGACTTTGCCTGGCTTGAGTATTCTGAACTGAAGCTTTTAGTTACAAAAGTTCTTATTTGTGGAACTTGCTACTTGAATGGGCTATGGAGTTCCTCTACTCTAGTTGATTTTAAGCAAGCTTTAAAGCCTCAACTTTTGATCTGGCCTATAGTTAATGTGGCCTTCTTTGCTTATTTTACACTTTGGTGCTTATTCATTTTTACTCTAGACATGGATAATACATAATTGGCTACCCCTTTTTTACTGGTTATATCCTAGTATGCATTTCTTTATATGTTATTGTGATGATGTGAGGCATTGCCAGCTATGTCAGGAGAGGTAGGGTATTGGATGTGTAACATATGCCAGCATAGCTAGCTAGAGTTTTGTAAAGAATTATATGTCATTTGTATATCAGACTAATTTGTACAGGGTCTTGTCTTGAAAATGTATTTGCAAAGCTGCTTGTGTTAAAAATGTACCAACAGTAGGTCCTACTAGACAGAAAAGAAATACACCTGTGTGTCAGACTATATTGTAACTGTTGAAATTAATATATTTTAACACAGGATATTGGAAGAGAAGAGGTTAACCTCAGTCCAGGTAACTTTGAAAATAGTCTGAAATTAAATTACCTGGTTTAGGCCATAAAGACTATATCTCACAGTTTTGACTGCAACCAGAGACAAAATGTCTGTGAAAATCAGGACTAGGAATCTTACTGTATTGTCCTTAGGGGTGAACTAATTGCTACCCTGGAAGAGTGGACATGTTTGAAATGGTTTTATAGCTTCCAGATACTATAACACATCTTAGCAAAGCTCTGAGTGTGTGTGTGTGTGTGTGTGTATGTATGGTAACACATATGTGCAAGATTCTGATTCAATTTCTAGTAAAGAGGGTAGTGTGGGAACTAGAAGTCAAGCAACAAGATGTATGTGATGTCATTCTGTAATCCAGCACTGCAATGATGTTTTAATACTAGATGAGAGAGAAGTCTCAGAGCAGTCTGTTTATGAAATCTGACAAGAATGAAGACCACTCACCCACTTCATCTTGCCTTGCTCTAGTACATGAACTAGGGGACAGTAATTCTTTAGATAAGTCAGGAAAATATAGTGAGATTAGTTAAGTATTATTTTTATTTATCTGTGTGAACCTTTCCATCTGTGTTATTTTTAATATTTCCCGTGACTGAAACTCTGGTGATTATTATAAATAGATATTTAGTACTTCCATGTTATTTTATTATTTATTATTAAATATATTTAAACTTTTTATTGCAGCTGATCTTTTAGAGAATATTTTAAACTTTGAGAGTACTTATATTTATTTGGTGACACTGTGGCCACTCCTGGAAGCATTGCTGTATTGGCCAAACAAAACCATTTGTATTAGTATTAATTTTACTCAGTATAATTGCATACCCTGATAAGAGCCTTAGATTAGCTAGCTTTGTAGTGTTCTGGTGGCAGTTATCTACCTTATAGTCTGGGTAAAGGGGGCATAGCTGGTAAATCTGTGCCAGCCTTTCCCAGGTGTGTATGTTTGTAAAGCTCAAATCTCAGAGTGTGTGTGTGTGTGTGTGTGTGTGTGTGTGTGTGTGTGTGTGTGTGTGTGTGTCAGCTACTTGGAGCAGGGAAGCAGAGTACTGGTTACACAGAGAGGGTGGTGGAGAACTTGGCTTGGAATGCTTGGATGAGGACTCAACTCTACAGCTGTGTCAGTGGGGTGTCTTATTTGGGGCCTAGATAGAGAGATGGAAACCCAGCCCCAAGACTGAGTGTGCTCCCTGTGTGCTCTTAAGGGAAATTGTGCTTGATGTTGAGAGCTGCATCTGGAAATATTGTGTGTATCTATCTTTGTTCCATTTGAATGTCTCTCACCAGTGTCAGTGGTGAGGATTGAGGCTCCTTGATTACTGGCCTAGAGGAGGGATGTCACAGTTGTATTTACTGTTTGCATTTTATGTGTGCAGTACTTTGACATGGACTCTTGAATACAGTTGAAGTTGAAGGTGAACATACAGTAAAGAGAATAAGGTAGAATAACATGGCAATAAAGCAAGAAAATAAAATGCACAATATAAATACAGAGAGTTACAGGCAAAACTTGACATAAATACATCTACAGGAAGTACTAGTTGTGAAGAAACTGAAAACAGTGTCATCTGTGTTAGCATGTCTGGCAGGAGATTTGTGCATATTCTCAGACTGACTTGTGTTGCATGCCAGCATGCCTGATTGTGAAAATGTACATGAGTTTTAAAATGTTGAGCATTTCCCTGTTTAAACAGAATGTTTAAAGAATATGTCACTGCATTGACACATTTCTAACTGTGCATGTTTGAGAGGGACATTCTAAAGTACAAACTGTGAAGATTCAGCTGAACAGTGAGTGATGTCATTAGAATGTTCCTGGTTGCTAAGAGATTATTTAAACAGCTGACTGAGAGAAAAATATTTTTTTAAAAACAGCTGACTGTTATATTTTGAAATTAAACTCTATATCACTGATATACTGATAAAGGGTGTAAACCCAAAAGCTTTATAATAAAGTGTTGGTGTAATACAGAGTTTGTGTTTGATATATTTTGAGCAGTAACACCAGTGTTAACTTTGCTTGGATATTTTGAAATTAGACAGTTGAGACTGCAATTTGTGAAATGCTGAGCAGTTTGTCAACTACTGGGCAGTCAGTGGACACCAAGAAAGAGAACTCACCTAAAAAGGTATGGTGTTTATTGAGAGTTATTGATTTACAATCTTGTAATTATGTTTTACTTATTAAATGTTTTTTCATTACTTTACATTGTGGCTGGAAACCAGTGTTTTTCTTTAAAGATTAGAGAGTGCTTCTACCTGTTTGATACTCCCCAGATCACATCAAAGGCCTGGCTGTTCTGGTCATAGCTATAATTTATTTTGATAATTAATTTTTCATAATTGGACACCCCTTTAGAAGGGCATGAGGATCCTCTGATTGGTGGCAGAGTTACTCTACTATTTTGGGAAAGAGACACAACTGGAAATCTGTGTCAGGCTTTCCCAGAAGTGTTTGGATGTGTGAGATTTAAAATTGCTTTGAGTGTGAGTGTATCAGAGGTCTTAAACTGGGACACTTTGCTCTGAAGTGTGTAATAAGAAAATACATTTGGATGGACAGAGGTATATAGTCCAGTCCCAGGAAAATAGAGCTTGTTCCTTTTGTGCTCTTTTGGGAAAATTATGAAATATTACTTCTGTTTAAGTGACAGTCTCATATTGGAGTCAGTAGTGAGGACTGAAGCACCTTAGTTACTGACACAGGATAGTAAGGGACGTCATTTAATTGTTGGCAGTCTGGTGGGATATAGCCAGACATCACATTAATTGGGGCCAGCTGTGTGGAATTCTTAATTGGATTCCAGTAGCCTTTGGGTAGTTGTCATTAAGGTGTGCACTCTTGACAGCCACAATGTAAACATTTAGAATTTTAATCCACCACAGTTTTATTTATTTTTTAGTTGGATAGTCAGGAATAGTAGGCGAGGATGTCAGCAGAAGATTTTAGCAAGCTGACAAAGATCCAGTTGGCTAATGAGTGTGAAAATCAGAGGATTGGTGCTTGCCAACCTGACCAAGGAAGCAATGATTTCAGCCTTGGTTGCAGCCGCAGCTCAGACCAGCCGGTCAGAAGATATCCAGTTTGGTGTTGGTGACGTGCAGCCTACTGAGACAGGACAGTCCACATTTTCATCAGAGGACCTGAGAATCCATTTAGAATTAGAGAAACTGTCTGGAGGCCAAATGTCTAGAGACTGAGAAGACACTGCTCCTGAATGCCCAACATCTAGAGGCTGAGGAGAAGTAGCGGCAATATAAACTAGAGATCACATGGCTGGAGACTGAAGAGAGGCTGAGGCATTTAGAAGCTGAGGACAGCAAGAGACAGCATTGTCATAAAACAGAGCTTCAAACCCTTCGAGATGGTCATGGGGGTAATGGGGAAGTGAATAACTGGACTCCAGAAGCTGAAAAGTTCAGTAAACGTTTTCCTCAGTACAGGGATGGAGATGACTTTGATAGTTTTAGTCATATTTTTGAGAGGATATGTAGACAATATGATATTGACCATGAGCTCTAGGTTCGGCTTCTGACTCCCTTACTCCATGGTAAAGCTGTTCAGGCTGTAGCAAAGTTAAATGATGTAGATTGTTTGAATTATGAAAAAGTGAAATGTTACTTGCTTTACTGTTTTAAACTTCCACCTGAAGTTTCTAGAAAAATATTCATGAATACAGACACAAGGAAGATGAATATGTATGTGATTATATTGCTGACTTAAGTACTTTCACAGATGGGTGAGTGGGTGTCAGGTCACCACTTTTGAGGACTGGTAGACCTTTTGGTGAGGGAACAAGCTCTCAGTACTTTGCCTGATGACATAAGAGTCTGGCTAGCAGACCATGAGCGCGCCTCTGAAGAGGAGTTGGGGAGAAAAGGGAATCTCTACTTGACAAACAGAGCACCACTGCATAAGAAGGGGATACCCAGTGATGTACATGGACATAAGGGAACCCATAGGGGCAGTTGAAACCACTCTAACAGAGTACACCAGTAACAGGTGAAACTACTAATCCAAGTGCTTGGTTTGGGATCAAATGTTTCAAGTGTAACCAGAGGGGACACATAGCAGTCAAATGTCCATTGAGGCAATATGAGAAACAGAAGATGAAGGAGCCAGCAAATGGTGATGACAAACTGCCAGTGATAAGTTGTTTAGAAACAACTGGGGTGCCAAATTATCACCAAAATTTATATCCAATCTTAGTAGATGGTAAACAGGTAACTGCTAACAGGGGCACAGCTTCTGATATAACCATTGTGAGGCATGCAGTGGTTAGAGAAGAGCAGTACTTGCTTGGGCAGTCCACTCCAGTCAGAGCATTTGGAGGAACACCATTCCAAAATCTTTGACTATGGTTCATCTTTACTGGGAGGGTGGAAAAGGAAGCAAGCAAGTAGGTGTGTTCGAGGATGGTCCTGCAGATGTCCTGATAGGGAATGACTTTGATGATGCAGTATCTTGTGTACGTGCATTGACATGCAATTAGTTTGGAGAAAGGAATGTAGTCTGGGAGATACCCAGAAAGATCTCATACCTAAAGCTGAGAGCGGCGTGGTGGCTGTTTCAGAGAAGGTGCTACCTGGTAGCAGCCAGTCTGAATGTGAACCACAGCTGCTTGTGGGCACTGTAACTGTGAGGACAGAGGTGAGTGATGGTACCCAGAGTGACAGTAAGGCACAGCTGTTGGACGTGACTAGGCTTCCTGAGGAATGGGAGCTGGGGAAGGTCAGGAAGGTAGAGTTAAAACAGTCTCATCTTACAGATCCTACATTACAAAGCTTGAGGGAGATGGCTAAGGAGGCACCTGAGGCTCAAGGAAGAGGGGACTCTGTATACTGGAACAAAGTTTTGTTGTATAGAGAATGGTCTCCTGGAGGTGGGCTAGAAGGTGAAGTGATAAGGAAGTTGGTAGTGCCTAGGGCTTACCTTCTACCACTCTTAGCCATAGTGCGTGGCATTCCATTTCTTAGGTCATATGGGCATACGATGTACTAAAAGACATATTATGCAAAATTTCTATTGGCCCGGGATTGCAACGGATGTGGTAGGATACTGTAGGACTTGTGAACAGTGCCAAAAAGTTGGTAAAGTAGAGGACAAAGTTAAGGCTCCATTAATGCCTTTGCCTGTAATCGAAGAGCAGTTTCAGAGAGTGGCCTTGGATATTGTGGGACCCCTGAGTACTCCAAGTTCTACAGGAAAGAAATACTTCTTGGCAGTAGTAGATTATGCTACCATATATCCTGAGGCAGGGGCTCTGTCATCTGTTGAGGCAGAGAAGGTGGCAAATGCTTTGATAGAACTCTTCAGCAGAGTAGGTATTCCATGGGAAATACTGACTGACCAAGGTGCCAACCTCATGTCAGACCTGCTGACTTGTCTGTGAAAGCATTGTGGGGTTAAACATCTAAAGACCACCCCCTACCATCCCCAGACTAATGGTCTTCTGGAGAGGTTAAACTCTACACTGAAGACTATGCTATGGGCATTTGCAGACCAGTTCAAATGGAAGTGGGACAAGTATATGCCCCATCTATTTGCATACAGTGAAGTACCGCAGGAATCTACAGGTTTTTCACTCTTTGAGTTGTTATAAGGGTATAGGGTGAGGGGGCCTTTAGATTTAATTCAAGACAAGTGAGAAGATGAGAGTGAATCCCAAGTCTGTTGTGGCTTATGTTCTCAACTTTCAGACAAGACTTAAGGAGCACATGGGTTTAGCTCAACAGAACCTAGCAGTGGCTCAACAACAAAAGAAGGTGTGGTATGCCAGGAATGCTCAGGCTTGAGAGTATGCTGAGGGACAGAAGGTGATAGTACTTGTTCCTGTTAGACATAACAAGTTACAAGCAACTTGGGAGGGACCTTTTGAGGTGGTGAGGAAAATGAATGATGTGAACTACATGATAAGTTTGGTAGGGAGGAGACAAGGGCACAAAATATACCATGTGAATATGATGAGGCCTTAGTATTGAGTATTCATACTGGTTGGCAAGAAGAGTCTGAAAGGGATATGGTAACCAATCTTTTGGGTGAGGCTAGGATTGACACTTTTGTGGAAAAGTTCACCATACCGCAGTTAACTCCTAATCAAGACCGGGAGATATAAATGGTACTGCAGGAATTTGAGGATATGTTCACAGGGAAGCCTGGTTGTACTGACTTGATGCAGCACCATGTGGATACAGGACTCCAAAAACTTATTAAACAGGTTCTTTATAGAGTACCTGAGAGAGTGAAGCAGACTCTGAAAGAAGAAATAAGGGAAATGCTAGAACTGGATGTAATTCAAGAGTCTAACAGTCCTTGGGCTTCCCCAGTAGTGCTAGTGCCAAAGAAGGATGGTATGAGGTGGAGTCTAGGATTGGGAAAATATGATATGACTATAGAGCATCGCAGCTGGGTTAATAATGCCAATGCAAATGTATTGTCCAGGAAAGGAGTGGTTAATATTCCCAGGTAGACCCATTTTTCTCAAGCGTTAGTTTTCAAGGGTCACTTAAAAACCATGCTTGAGTCATAAGGGAGGGAGAAATGTGAGAAACTGAAAACATTGTGATCTGTGTTAGCATGTCTGGCAGGAGATTTGTGCATATTCTCAGACTGACTTGTGTTGTTTGCCAGCATGCCAAATTGTGAAAATGTAAATGAGTTTTAAAAGTTTGAGTGTTTCCCTGTTTAAACAGAATGTTTAAAGAATCTGTCACTGCTTTGATACATTTCTAACTGAGCATGTTTGAGAGGAATATTCTAAAGTCCAAATTACAGAGAATCAGCTGAACGGTGAATGATGTCATTAGAATGTTCCTGGTTGCTAAGAGATTATTTAAACAGCTGATTGACAGAAAAATTATTTTTTAAACAGCTGACTGACTGTTATATTTTGAAATTAGACAGTTGAGTCTGCAGTTTGTCAAGTACTGAACAGTATGTCAAGTACTGGGCAGTCAGTGGACACCAAGAAAAGAGAACTCACAAAAAAAACTGTAAGCTTGCCGTGGCCTTGCTATTATATCTTAAAGTAGTAGATCAGGGACAGTATTCTTTAGTTAGGTCAGGAAAGCTTAATTATTAAGATAGAGTTTTTTCTACAATAATGGACTGCTATCCTGCAGTCTGAGTTTACATTTCTGATGATTGAAATCTGGTATTTATTGAGAGTTGTTGATTTACAATCTTGTAATAATTTTTTACTTATTATTAAATGTTTTTCATTACTTTACATTGTGGCTGGAAACCATTGTTTTTCTTTAAAGATTAGAGAGTGCTTCTACCTGTTTGATACTCCCCAGGTCGCCTCAAAGGCCTAGCTGTTCTGGTCATAGCTATCATTTATTTTGATAATTATTTTCATAATTGGATACCCCTTTAGAAGGGTATGAAGACCCTCTGATTGGTGGCAGCATTACTGTATTATTTTGGGAAAGAGACACAGCTGGAAATCTGTGTCAGGCTTTCCCAGAAGTGTTTGGATGTGTGAGATTTTAATTAGCTTTGAGTGTGAGTGTATCAGTGGTCTTAAACTGGTACATTTGGCTCTGAAGTGTGTAATAAGAAAATACATTTGGGTGGACAGAGGTATATAGTCCAGTCCCAGGAAAACAGAGTGTGTTCCTTTTGTGCTCTTAGGGGAAAATTGTGAAATATTACTTCTGTTTAAGTGGCAGTCTCATACTGGAGTCATTAGTGAGGATTGAAGTACCTTATTTACTGACCCAGGACAGTAAGGGACATCATTTAATTGCTGGCACTGTGGTGGGATATAGTCAGATGTCACATTCATACTACTTAATAATATAATCCAGAAGGCAGTCCCATGGGGTGCTACAAACAGTAAAGTAAGTTTTAAACATATCCCTCAAGGGTACCTCATTATGAGGAACATTCCTAATTTTGAGTCTTAAAAAGTCTATGTTCCTCACTGCTCCACACTGAAAGAGTCCATCACTGATTCCCTGTTAACAATTTGTCTAACTAATATCCATGGTAAATAATACTGAATCTTATTAATTCATGAAAACAGCATTTCATAAGTCTAAAGTAACACATTTAACCATCCTGTGAGCTTTCTAGTTGAAGCTGTTAGTAGGCTGTTAGCAAGTGTTCCACATTTTGCATATTTGTTCCACATTCTGAGAGGCAGTATTCCATATTTTGGGGATAGAAGGTTGAGATCTTTGGTTTTAATTTATCCATAGATTACAAAATATTCTGACATTTCACATGATTTAAAAACAGAAGAGTCGCATTTAAGTTGATTTGGTAATGAATCAAATATGATTACATTCACTATTGTCCTGTTTGTATAATCTCAGATTTGAGTAATTTCAGATTAGAGAAAGAGGAAAAGGTTGGAAGATGTTGAAGGTATTAGGGAATGAATTCCAAATAATGGGTCTTCGATGTGAGAGAAAGTTTTGAAAGTAGAGACAAGTGGGAAAAGTGTGAGAGTAGTTGAAGTGAAAGATCTGAGAAGTCTGGAATATTGTTTAACAGTAATAAACTGGTACTTGACTTTTCAGTTGTCTGTAACCTCTATGACACTGTTCAAGGGGAACCTGGGTGAGTGGATGGGATACTGTAAATTCTTACTGGGGATAGCACCCACAACCCTCCTGGACATGGGCAGTCATCACTAAATGCAAATGTGGGTCCTAACTAGCATTTTCATGGTATTACATTGAGATGAAACGGCTAGGCTTAAAATGAGCTCTGGGTCGATAGCCTAGTAATCTCCTATGATTCTATGAAAATGAGTTTACATAAAACAGTGGTAACAGTATAATTAAGTCTGGTGTGAAATAGTAGTTATCTTACCTACTTGACTGTAAGGCAAGGATGACATTTCCTGCAGGTGACAGCAGTAGATGTGATTTTGAACTGGGGATTTCTGTAGGTGTTTGGAAAAAGTGAAGACAATTATATGTAATGAGTATCTAAGATTAGGCAGCAGTAACCCCCCCCCCCCCAGACACCAGTTGTGAGATAGCCCTGTTTTATTAGGAGGTTGCAAATGGTATGACATGTATAGAGCACAGATGTGATTTTATTTCTTAGCTTTGGAATTTACGTGGAGACACTATCAGATGGATATTGCTATAGTCATAAATATGTCATGGATTGCACAAGCTTCAGTGGCCACTATTAGGACCTTTGTGGTCCCACTTGCCACTGCACATGCTAAGATTAAACTACATCGCTACTGCATTTAATCTTAGCCACAAGCTTATGGATTCCAAAGAATAGTTTTCTTGACATTATCTTTGAATCATTTGAGCTCACAGGTTTTTGCGATATGAAAAAATGAAACCACAATAAATCATTTCAAAACTTTTCCCACCTTTAATGTGACCTATATCCTATACAATTCAATTGAAAAACAAACAAATCTGTTAGGGGAAAAAAATATAAAAAATAAAAAACGTACGATAAGCTGGTTGCATAAGTTTGCACACCCTTAAACTAATACTTTGTTAAAGCATCTTTTGATTTAATTACAGCATTCAGTCTTCTTGGGTACACACCTGCCATCAATTAAAGAGACTCAGATTAACCCCAAATAAAGTTCAGCTGCCCTAGTAGGATTTTCCTGACATTTACTCACTTGCCTGTTACAGCAAAAGCCATAGTTCACAGAGAGCTTACAAAGCATCAAAGGGATCTCATTGTTGAAAGGTATCAGTCAGGAGAAGGGTACAAAAAATATCCACAGCACTGGATATACAATGAAACACAGTGAAGACAGTCATCAAAATTGGAGAAAATATGGGACAACAATGGCTTTGCAAAGAACTGGACATCCCTCCAAAATTGATGAAACGACAAGATGAAAACTGGTCAGAGAGGCTGCCAAAAGAGCTACAGCAGTACTGAAGGAGGTGCAGGAATTTCTGGCAAGTACTGATTGTGTACTACATGTGACAGCAATCTCCCATATTGTCCATATGTCTGGACTATGGGGTAGGGTTACAAGACTGAAGCCTTTTCTCACACAGAAAAACATCCAGGCCCAGCTAAAATTTGCAAAACAATACATCAAGTCTCCCTAAAGCATGTGGGAAAATGTGTTATTGTCTGATGAGACCAAGGCTGAACTTTTTGGCCACAATTCCAAAAGGTATGTTTGGCACAAAAACAACACTTTGCATCATCAGAAGAACACCATCCCCATGGTGAAGCATGGTGGTGGCAGTATCATGCTTTGGGGTTGTTTTTCTTCAGCTGGAACTGGGGTTTAGTCATGGTTGAGGGAATTATGAACCGTTCCAAGTACCAGTCACTTTTGGTCCAAAACCTTCAGGTGGCTGCTAGAAAGCAATTTCACCTTTCATCCCAACAATTACTCCAAGCATACATCCAAATCAAACTAAGAATGGCTTCACCAGAAGAAAATTAAAGTTTTGGCATGACCAGCCGGGGCCCAGACCTAAATCCAATAGAAAATCTGTGGGGTGACCTGAAGAGAGCTGTGCACAAGAGATTTCCTCACAATCTGACAGATTTGGAGCACTTTGCAAGGAAGAGTGGGCAAATATTGCCAAGTCAAGATGTGCCATCCTGATAGACTCCTACCCAAGAATACTGAATGCTGTCATTAAATCAAAAGGTGCTTAAACAAAGCATTAGTTTAAGGGTGTGCACACTTATACAACCAGCTTATTGTAAGCTTTTTATTTTTTATATTTTTCCCCTAACAGATTTGTTTGTTTTTCAATTGAATTTTACATGTTATAGGTCACATTAAAGGTAGGAAAAGTTTTGAAATGATTTATTGTGGCCTCATTTTTTTATATTACAAAAACCTGGCATTTTAACAGGGGTGTGTACACTTTTTATATCCACTGTAACATGAGAGCTGTAGATAGCAGAAAGCAATTATCCTAGAGTGAAGCCTTGAGCTAATGTTTACTGAACAGGGCAGAGAAAGGACTGAGTAGAAGACATGACAACTTTGAAAAAACTATCCTGAAAATAATCATAAAACTAATTTAATGTGGTAGAGCTATGAGTATAAAGTGAGAGTTCTTTAGTTTGTAAAGAATAGTTTACAAGAAAGAAAAAGCCTTGGACAGAGCAATATGAATGCCAACTGTAAGGCTGACTTATTCCACAAACATGGTACTCTGCATGAATAAGAAAGAGCTGGGCAGGTTATGTGCCCATGACCCTTGTGAATGTATGCTGATGCCTGATAAGTAGGTCATAGGCTTTGACATCATCCTGTAGCTGTGAAATAGCAGCCTTCTGAAAGAGTTTACGTTTTCTACTTTATTGATCCTAGACAGTAAACTGCCTCTACAGAAGTTACAGAAACCTTTTTTTGTACACCTGTGAGGTCTGTCAGAAAAGTAAAACAAACAATAACCGCACTGTCCTTAGGCCACACATAAGCTCTACTTACCTCTTGTACACACCTCTAAGGTTTGACTGCAATGAAAATTAAAGAAGTAATAAGCACACAATCCCCAGGCCCCCTCCACCAGTAACCTACAGTAGTTTTCTGTACACACACATCTAAGCAGGGCTGGTTTTAGAATGGATGTAGTTGAGAGCAGTGGCCATTATCAGTTTTATCCTAGCAAGGTCATATCACAGCCCTGTTCAGGTTAAAGAGCATAATCAGAAAATTAATACATTTTCTCCTCATTTTTTGCCAATCAGTAACAGTTTCTATGGGGCCCCCCAACACACTCAAGGGTGATGAAGGGAGCCTCCTGTGTCCATTTATGCAGTATGGAGAGTATGGGCCACCAGAATCCTAGAAGATCTAAGTGTCTCAGTGTTTTATGATATATTTTATGCCTTACTTTTGAAATATAATTACTTGTTAGCTGTATGTTTTACTGATACCCAGAAGAATAACATATGTGTCCTAGTATTACTGGGTGTGTGCACAGATAAAAATCAGTGATATTGTTTATAAACACAAGCATAAACCATAGCAATATTAGTCTTGTACCTATTTCAGCAAATAGCAATACATTGTGCAACACTGATACTCCTACAACATATCAGTGACTCCTTGCTGTTTAGCAGTCATCAAACAGCATCAGAGGTAAGTCACTTTTATTTACCTCACTGACCTTCCCTGATTTTGCTCATAATTTTGCTTTGTCCTTTGTAAAAAGTTTGATTTGCTGGTAAATCATCCAGAAATCCAGACATCAGACTTTTATACTTCTTATTGTCCAAAAAATGCATGTTGATGCAACAGTTGTTAATATATTAACTTTTTAAGTGAATTAGAGTAATATTTAAAGTGCGTTCTTGATTTTGGGACTTTATTCTGCTATTATTTTTGACACTGAGATGAATTCTTCAGCAAAGAAGTTGAGAGTTATAGTATCAGGTGTTCTGCCAGTATTTATAAACCTCCCTGAAAGAGAAAACCATCCCTGAAGACTGGAAGCATCAGCTCTTCTTAAAGTGCAAGGTATGCACTGAGATGGGTCACTCTGGGCTGTTGATATCTCTAGTATTTATCTTGCTCAGGTTCATTACCAACTTTATTCTAAAAGGGTCATATCACAGCCATGTTCAAGTTAAGGAGCGTAATCATGAAATTAATACATTTTTTTAATCCTCATTTTTTCCCAACCAGCAGCAGCTTTTGTGGGGTCCCCACACAGTCAAGGATAATTAAAGGGATGCCTGCAGTCATGGTTATTCCAAGTAGCTAATGCTGGCTATGTTGTTAGTTTTAGTGGAGATAATGTCCACCAGTAGGTTTTTTGGAACTACATCAGTGGTGAAATATTTTATGAAATTGTGAAGCCTGTTACTTGATAAAACACTGTTACTATAACCAGAGATACCTTTGAATTTTAAAGCAGATACAAATAAGAGTTATTATCCACCTGGTTTCCAATATACACAATTGCTGTAATACCTTTTGTTGGTTTGACAGACATGTTTCAAAATATCAGGATAACATAACTTGCTGTAGTTGGGGGCCCCCCAGGAACAGGGTCCCCCAGCGATCACAGGGTTCGCTGGTGCCTAATGCCAGCTATGGAGTTTAGGCAGGGAAAACAGCAGAGCAGGAGGCTGATATCATTTATGGCTAATGCTAGACCCTTGTTTAGGCATTGAATTAATGTGTGCAGTTTTCCAGAGATTGGACATGCATCACAAGAGAGTGCGGTATTAATGATGTGCATTGCATACTGGAGCTGTTTGCTTAGCTTTTGCATACCCTACATCAACTTTATTACAAGCTGAGATAAGTACAAACTTGCAGTGTTATAAGATAGTACTGAATTTTATTTTTTCTGTTTATTGTTTCATTGACTATTGTGTTAAAAATAGTACTGCATTTATCTGCTTATTTGTTTACTGAAAATTCTGAACTCTCTCTCTGTTCTCTCCCTGTCTGCAGTTAGTTTATTCTTCTCACTTCATTGTTATTCGGTGTAGAAGTTTTAGCCTGGAGGGATTCTCTGTGGCTTAAAGACTTAGTCCCTTATCTCTGAAATTATACATACCATCTGTTAAGCCCTATCACAGCTCTATCCTAGTCTAGTCTCATTAGCTCATCCTGCCTAATACAGAGAACATTTACATTTAATACATTTAATACAGGGAGAGTAGGTATACCCACTTAGGCCCTGAGATCAATTCTGAGGTTTTTTACCAGTTAATTGGGTAATTTGTTCAAATCAGTTTGCTTGTTTTCTATTGTTATAAAAAATAAATAAAAAAAAACAATTTGCACTTTATCTGCTTTTACTGTATTTGTGTTCCTTCCTACTTTATTACCTTATTTTGCTTTTGCCTCTTCTTAAAAGTACTCGGTTGTTTATTCTGCTCTATTTATTACTGCTTGGTAGTAGCCTGATTAAATTGTAACTGTTATTGCACTTGGGCTTCAGACCAGTTGTTTTACATTAAGGAAGCCAATCTGGTGGTCCCCTGCTATAAACAAACTTTACAACAAAAGGAAGAAACTTTTGCAGAAAAGAGGAAAATCCCAGGATGCAAAAAACTCCCTTACTAGCCTCAGTAAGAAACTGAGATGCCTCATAAAATCCTCCAAAGCTAGTTACGAAAATAAAATTGCCAAAGGTTCCAAAGACAACCACAAAGCATTCTATAACTATGTCAAGAATCTAAATGGCAATGCTCAGATCTGCTCTGAGCTAAAACAGAATGGCATTAAATATACTGATCTGAAGGATATTGCCAATATCCTGGCAGATCGATTCAGTGCCAACTTCACCCCCCTCTCACCCCCTAAGTGGCCCATCCCAATACCGGAAGATTGCCAAATTCCAGTAATAACGGCCACACAGGTACAAAACGCACTCTCTAAAGCCAAGAATACAGCATCCATGGGACCAGATGACATCCCGGGCTGTGTACTACATGAACTACAATATGAACTGGCACCTCACCTAAGTGTCATGTTTAATCATAGCCTCACCTCAGGTTTTGTGCCCACTGAGTGGCGCAGAGCTACAGTTATCCCAATCCACAAGGGGGGATCCACCTTGGATCCCAGAAACTACCATCCCATCAGTCTGACAAGCCTTATCTGCAAGGCCATGGAGTGTATTATCATGGAACTTATAAACAAAGCCATTGGCAACCTTCAAACACTGGACCCCACCCAGTTTGGGTTTATGAAGGGCCGATCTTGTCTTCTGAACCTGACTGACTTCTTTGAATCAGTCTCCAGAGCCATGGACAAGGGTAAGGTGGTCCACACAGCCTATCTAGACCTTGCCAAGGCCTTTGACACCATCCCCCACTCTGGAATCATAGATAAACTTACTAAGTTGGGCATTAATCCCTATGTCACCCAATGGGTTGCTAAATGGCTTACTGATAGAACCCACACTGTAAAAGTAGCCGACTCCAAATCCAGCTCCAGACAAGTGACAAGGGTTCAGTCCTGGGGCCGCTCTTGTTTGGCATCTACTTCTCTGAAGTACAGGTCAACACTAAGGGACTCTGGCTATCAAAGTTTGCAGATGACTGCAAACTGGGAGCCATTATTGAATCCCCAAAGGATGTGGATACTCTACAAAAGGGCCTTACAGAAACAGATCCTTGGTGCCAGACCCATGGGCTCAAGCTCAATGCCAAGAAATGTATTGTTATCCCCTTTGGGAAAAAACATGTATCCATGAATTACCATATAGGTGGCAGTACACTAAACACAGAAAGTGTGATAAGAGACTTAGGGACACAGGTTGACAGTGGTCTCACCTTCGATAACCACATCGCCACAACAGTCAGGAAATCCTTCTATGTGGCACACCTCATCACGAAGGGCTTTTCATCCAGAAAAAAGGAGGTCATTGTCCCACTGTACTCATCCAACATTAGACCCATTATAGAATACAACGCCCCATTTGGTATGTACCTCTCAAGACATCTGCAACAACTGGAAAGGCCTCAGAAATACCTCACTAAAAGAATCACAGGCCTAAAGCAGATGCCCCACGCTGACCGCCTTTAAAAACTCCAGCTATACTCTGTCGTGATATCGCCTACTCAGAGGCGATCTCTGCTTAACATACAAGGCCATGTCAAACCCAGAGCTGTTGGACATGCTACACTTAAAGAAATCCCAGTCCCTCAGAGCTACACGCTCCAGGGATCTAAACCTTGTCATCACAATAAACAAAACATGCTGGAGGGATAGGTTTCTGACCCAGAGACTCCCCAGACTCTGGAATAGATTGCCCATACATGTCAAGCAGAGTGCCTCTTTGGACCTCTTCAAGAGGAACCTTGACGATTGGATGGGAGAAAGGAAATTCACCCCAGGGATCACGGGCCAGTCGCCTGCTAGACAGGGGTCCAGGAAAGTAAATAATGTGGGAAGAAATAGCCAGGGAATTGTTATGGCTAGGCTTGTATGGGCCCTAGGGCCGATAGCCTAGTACCTACCTATGAACCTATGAACCTATTAAGAAGGTTTGTGGTCTGCATTGTTGTAGCAGGACAGGTAGCTTACATCCTTCTAAGTTGGGAATTGCTGATTGAAGGCTCAGTGTCTGTTATTCTAAAAGTGCATTAGTTCTGGTTTAAGCACATGGGCTTCAGACCAGTTATTTTACATTAAGTAGGTTTGTAGTCTGCACTCATGTGGGAGGAGAGGCTAGATTCTGCCCTTCTGAGCTGGGAATTTTTGGTTAAAGGCTTATTGTGCCTGCTTATTTGATCTGTTTCTTTCTGAAATGTGTGCACCTTGTTTGCTGTAGCCTAGAAGTTAGTAGTTTATTGGCCATTTTGGGCTAATTTCTATCTCTTTCATTTCCCTGCTATAAAAACGATTTGGTTTTATGGCAGTGCCGGTTAGCTAGGGTTAAACTATTCCCAGCTCCATTAAGTCTGCTCTTTAATTTTTCCATTGGAACTAGAAAACTTTCAACTTAAACACTCAAACCATTCATTTCACAGCCCAGCACTTGCTCAAAACTCATTGCAAGCATTAATTAACCCTACTTGGGGGGGAAAATGAAAAAAAACGACAAGATGAAAACTGGTCAGAGAGGCTGCCAA
This sequence comes from Protopterus annectens, assembly GCF_019279795.1. NCBI lineage: Eukaryota > Metazoa > Chordata > Ceratodontiformes > Protopteridae > Protopterus > Protopterus annectens. Next base: position 1,265,595,800 of record NC_056745.1, read on the forward strand.
AAGAGCTACAGCAGTACTGAAGGAGGTGCAGGAATTTCTGGCAAGTACTGATTGTGTACTACATGTGACAGCAATCTCCCATATTGTCCATATGTCTGGACTATGGGGTAGGGTTACAAGACTGAAGCCTTTTCTCACACAGAAAAACATCCAGGCCCAGCTAAAATTTGCAAAACAATACATGAAGTCTCCCAAAAGCATGTGGGAAAATGTGTTATGGTCTGATGAGACCAAGGTTGAACTTTTTGGCCACAATTCCACAAGGTATGTTTGGCACAAAAACAACACTTTGCATCATCAGAAGAACACCATCCCCATGGTGAAGCATGGTGGTGGCAGTATCATGCTTTGGGGTTGTTTTTCTTCAGCTGGAACTGGGGTTTTAGTCATGGTGGAGGGAATTATAAGCAGTTCCAAATACCAGTCACTTATGGTCCAAAACCTTCAGGTGTCTGCTAGAAAGCAATTTCACCTTTCAACACAACAATTACTCCAAGCATACATCCAAATCAAAAAAAGAATGGCTTCACCAGAAGAAAATTAAAGTTTTGGCATGACCCAGCCGGGGCCCAGACCTAAATCCAATAGAAAATCTGTGGGGTGACCTGAAGAGAGCTGTGCACAAGAGATTTCCTCACAATCTGACAGATTTGGAGCACTTTTGCAAGGAAGAGTGGGCAAATATTGCCAAGTCAAGATGTGCCATCCTGATAGACTCCTACCCAAGAATACTGAATGCTGTCATTAAATCAAAAGGTGCTTAAACAAAGCATTAGTTTAAGGGTGTGCACACTTATACAACCAGCTTATTGTAAGCTTTTTATTTTTTATATTTTTCCCCTAACAGATTTGTTTGTTTTTCAATTGAATTTTACATGTTATAGGTCACATTAAAGGTAGGAAAAGTTTTGAAATGATTTATTGTGGCCTCATTTTTTTATATTACAAAAACCTGGCATTTTAACAGGGGTGTGTACACTTTTTATATCCACTGTAACATGAGAGCTGTAGATAGCAGAAAGCAATTATCCTAGAGTGAAGCCTTGAGCTAATGTTTACTGAACAGGGCAGAGAAAGGACTGAGTAGAAGACATGACAACTTTGAAAAAACTATCCTGAAAATAATCATAAAACTAATTTAATGTGGTAGAGCTATGAGTATAAAGTGAGAGTTCTTTAGTTTGTAAAGAATAGTTTACAAGAAAGAAAAAGCCTTGGACAGAGCAATATGAATGCCAACTGTAAGGCTGACTTATTCCACAAACATGGTACTCTGCATGAATAAGAAAGAGCTGGGCAGGTTATGTGCCCATGACCCTTTGTGAATGTATGCTGATGCCTGATAAGTAGGTCATAGGCTTTGACATCATCCTGTAGCTGTGAAATAGCAGCCTTCTGAAAGAGTTTACGTTTTCTACTTTATTGATCCTAGACAGTAAACTGCCTCTACAGAAGTTACAGAAACCTTTTTTTGTACACCTGTGAGGTCTGTCAGAAAAGTAAAACAAACAATAACCGCACTGTCCTTAGGCCACACATAAGCTCTACTTACCTCTTGTACACACCTCTAAGGTTTGACTGCAATGAAAATTAAAGAAGTAATAAGCACACAATCCCCAGGCCCCCTCCACCAGTAACCTACAGTAGTTTTCTGTACACACACATCTAAGCAGGGCTGGTTTTAGAATGGATGTAGTTGAGAGCAGTGGCCATTATCAGTTTTATCCTAGCAAGGTCATATCACAGCCCTGTTCAGGTTAAAGAGCATAATCAGAAAATTAATACATTTTCTCCTCATTTTTGCCAATCAGTAACAGTTTCTATGGGGCCCCCAACACACTCAAGGGTGATGAAGGGAGCCTCCTGTGTCCATTTATGCAGTATGGAGAGTATGGGCCACCAGAATCCTAGAAGATCTAAGTGTCTCAGTGTTTTATGATATATTTTATGCCTTACTTTTGAAATATAATTACTTGTTAGCTGTATGTTTTACTGATACCCAGAAGAATAACATATGTGTCCTAGTATTACTGGGTGTGTGCACAGATAAAATCAGTGATATTGTTTATAAACACAAGCATAAACCATAGCAATATTAGTCTTGTACCTATTTCAGCAAATAGCAATACATTGTGCAACACTGATACTCCTACAACATATCAGTGACTCCTTGCTGTTTAGCAGTCATCAAACAGCATCAGAGGTAAGTCACTTTTATTTACCTCACTGACCTTCCCTGATTTTGCTCATAATTTTGCTTTGTCCTTTGTAAAAAGTTTGATTTGCTGGTAAATCATCCAGAAATCCAGACATCAGACTTTTATACTTCTTATTGTCCAAAAAATGCATGTTGATGCAACAGTTGTTAATATATTAACTTTTTAAGTGAATTAGAGTAATATTTAAAGTGCGTTCTTGATTTTGGGACTTTATTCTGCTATTATTTTTGACATTGAGATGAATTCTTCAGCAACGTTGAGAGTTATAGTATCAGGTGTTCTGTCAGTATTTATAAACCTCCCTGAAAGAGAAAACCATCCCTGAAGACTGGAAGCATCAGCTCTTCTTAAAGTGCAAGGTATGCACTGAGATGGGTCACTCTGGGCTGTTGATATCTCTAGTATTTATCTTGCTCAGGTTCATTACCAACTTTATTCTAAAAGGGTCATATCACAGCCATGTTCAAGTTAAGGAGCGTAATCATGAAATTAATACATTTTTTTAATCCTCATTTTTCCCCAACCAGCAGCAGCTTTTGTGGGATCCCCACATAGTCAAGGATAATTAAAGGGACGCCTGCAGTCATGGTTATTCCAAGTAGCTAATGCTGGCTAGGTTGTTAGTTTTAGTGGAGATAATGTCCACCAGTAGTTTTTTTGGAACTACATCAGTGGTGAAATATTTTATGAAATTGTGAAGCCTGTTACTTGATAAAACACTGTTACTATAACCAGAGATACCTTTGAATTTTAAAGCAGATAAAAATAAGAGTTATTATCCACCTGGTTTCCAATATACACAATTGCTGTAATAGCTTTTGTTGGTTTGACAGACATGTTTCAAAATATCAGGATAACATAACTTGCTGTAGTTGGGGGCCCCCCAGCGATCACAGGGTTCGCTGGTGCCTAATGCCGGCTATGGAGTTTAGGCAGGGAAAACAGCAGAGCAGGAGGCTGATATCATTTATGGCTAATGCTAGACCCTTGTTTAGGCATTGAATTAATGTGTGCAGTTTTCCAGAGATTGGACATGCATCACAAGAGAGTGCGGTATTAATGATGTGCATTGCATACTGGAGCTGTTTGCTTAGCTTTTGCATACCCTACATCAACTTTATTACAAGCTGAGATAAGTACAAACTTGCAGTGTTATAAGATAGTACTGAATTTTATTTTTTCTGTTTATTGTTTCATTGACTATTGTGTTAAAAATAGTACTGCATTTATCTGCTTATTTATTTACTGAAAATTCTGAACTCTCTCTCTCTGTTCTCTCCCTGTCTGCAGTTAGTTTATTCTTCTCACTTCATTGTTATTCAGTGTAGAAGTCTTAGCCTGGAGGGATTCTCTGTGGCTTAAAGACTTAGTCCCTTATCTCTGAAATTATACATACCATCTGTTCAGCCCTATCACAGCTCTATCCTAGTCTAGTCTCATTAGCTCATCCTGCCCAGAGAGAACATTTACATTTAATACATTTAGTACAGGGAGAGTAGGTATACCCACTTAGGCCCTGAGCTCAATTCTGAGGTTTTTTACCGGTTAATTGGGTAATTTGTACAAATCAGTTTGCTTGTTTTCTATTGTTATAAAAAAAAAAAAAAAAAAAAAAAAAAAAACAATTTGCACTTTATCTGCTTTTACTGTATTTGTGTTCCTTCCTACTTTATTACCTTATTTTGCTTTTGCCTCTTCTTAAAAGTACTCAGTTGTTTATTTTGCTCTATTTATTACTGCTTGGTAGTAGCCTGATTAAATTGTAACTGTTATTCTAAGTATTTTGGTTATTGCACTTGGGCTTCAGACCAGTTGTTTTACATTAAGGAAGCCAATCTGGTGGTCCCCTGCTATAAACAAACTTTACAACAAAAGGAAGAAACTTTTGCAGAAAAGAGGAAAATCCCAGGATGCAAAAAACTCCCTTACTAGCCTCAGTAAGAAACTGAGATGCCTCATAAAATCCTCCAAAGCTAGTTACGAAAATAAAATTGCCAAAGGTTCCAAAGACAACCACAAAGCATTCTATAACTATGTCAAGAATCTAAATGGCAATGCTCAGATCTGCTCTGAGCTAAAACAGAATGGCATTAAATATACTGATCTGAAGGATATTGCCAATATCCTGGCAGATCGATTCAGTGCCAACTTCACCCCTCTCACCCCTAAGTGGCCCATCCCAATACCGAAGATTGCCAAATTCCAGTAATAACGGCCACACAGGTACAAAACGCACTCTCTAAAGCCAAGAATACAGCATCCATGGGACCAGATGACATCCCGGCTGTGTACTACATGAACTACAATATGAACTGGCACCTCACCTAAGTGTCATGTTTAATCATAGCCTCACCTCAGGTTTTGTGCCCACTGAGTGGCAGAGCTACAGTTATCCCAATCTGACAAGGGGATCCACCTTGGATCCCAGAAACTACCATCCCATCAGTCTGACAAGCCTTATCTGCAAGGCCATGGAGTGTATTATCATGGAACTTATAAACAAAGCCATTGGCAACCTTCAAACACTGGACCCCACCCAGTTTGGGTTTATGAAGGGCCGATCTTGTCTTCTGAACCTGACTGACTTCTTTGAATCAGTCTCCAGAGCCATGGACAAGGGTAAGGTGGTCCACACAGCCTATCTAGACCTTGCCAAGGCCTTTGACACCATCCCCCACTCTGGAATCATAGATAAACTTACTAAGTTGGGCATTAATCCCTATGTCACCCAATGGGTTGCTAAATGGCTTACTGATAGAACCCACACTGTAAAAGTAGCCGACTCCAAATCCAGCTCCAGACAAGTGACAAGGGTTCAGTCCTGGGGCCGCTCTTGTTTGGCATCTACTTCTCTGAAGTACAGGTCAACACTAAGGGACTCTGATATCAAAGTTTGCAGATGACTGCAAACTGGGAGCCATTATTGAATCCCCAAAGGATGTGGATACTCTACAAAAGGGCCTTACAGAAACAGATCCTTGGTGCCAGACCCATGGGCTCAAGCTCAATGCCAAGAAATGTATTGTTATCCCTTTGGGAAAAAACATGTATCCATGAATTACCATATAGGTGGCAGTACACTAAACACAGAAAGTGTGATAAGAGACTTAGGGACACAGGTTGACAGTGGTCTCACCTTCGATAACCACATCGCCACAACAGTCAGGAAATCCTTCTATGTGGCACACCTCATCACGAAGGGCTTTTCATCCAGAAAAGGAGGTCATTGTCCCACTGTACTCATCCAACATTAGACCCATTATAGAATACAACGCCCATTTGGTATGTACCTCTCAAGACATCTGCAACAACTGGAAAGGCCTCAGAAATACCTCACTAAAAGAATCACAGGCCTAAAGCAGATGCCCTACGCTGACCGCCTTAAAAAACTCCAGCTATACTCTGTCGATATCGCCTACTCAGAGGCGATCTCTGCTTAACATACAAGGCCATGTCAAACCCAGAGCTGTTGGACATGCTACACTTAAAGAAATCCCAATCCCTCAGAGCTACACGCTCCAGGGATCTAAACCTTGTCATCACAATAAACAAAACATGCTGGAGGGATAGGTTTCTGACCATAGATTGCCCATACATGTCAAGCAGAGTGCCTCTTTGGACCTCTTCAAGAGGAACCTTGACGATTGGATGGGAGAAAGGAAATTCACCCCAGGGATTACGTCAGTCGCCCTGCTAGACAGGGGTCCAGGAAAGTAAATAATGTGGGAAGAAATAGCCAGGGAATTGTTATGGCTAGGCTTGTATAGGCCCTAGGGCTGATAGCCTAGTACCAACCTATGAACCTATGAACCTATTAAGAAGGTTTGTGGACTGCATTGTTGTGGCAGGACAGGTAGCTTACATCCTTCTAAGTTGGGAATTGCTGATTGAAGGCTCAGTGTCTGTTATTCTAAAAGTGCATTAGTTCTGGTTTAAGCACATGGGCTTCAGGCCAGTTATTTTACATTAAGAAGGTTTGTAGTCTGCACTCATGTGGGAGGAAAGGCTAGATTCTGCCCTTCTGAGCTGGGAACTTTTGGTTAAAGGCTTATTGTGCCTGCTTATTTGATCTGTTTCTTTCTGAAATGTGTGCACCCTGTTTGCTGCAGCCTAGAAGTTAGTAATTTATTGGCCGTTTTGGGCTAATTTCTATCTCTTTCATTTCCCTGCTATAAAAAACGCATTTCCGTGGTTTTGCGTGCCGGGCAGTGCCGGTTAGCTAGGGTTAAACTATTCCCAGCTCCACGAAGTCTGCTCTTTAATTTTTCCATTGGAACTAGAAAAACTTTCAACTTAAACACTCAAACCATTCATTTCACAGCCCAGCACTTGCTCAAAACTCATTGCAAGCATTAATTAACCCTAGCACTAGACCCCCCTATACTGTCCAGAAGGGCAAGGCTCTCTATTCGTCATTACCAGCTAACCAGTAAAACAGCTCACTTTACCTATTCAAGCTTGTCAGTTTCAGGTGCACTCTCCAGTCCAACTGGTGAATTTGGGCATTTTGAGACAATGTTACAACTGCTTCATGTACACAGACAACCCCATCCTCCTACCACCAAACACTAATATATGCGAGAGATGCAATTATACAGCCAAACTGGAGGCAAAGCTCTCTCAACCCAAGAATGGAACTGACAGTCAAGAGGAGAAGGAAAATACTTGCAACACGCCACCAGTCTCACATAGACCTAATAAACCAACACCGGCAAATAACACACACAAATATATGAAAACATACACGGAGGCTCTAAATAAAAATCTGCAAAAGCAAGAGAGACCTCCAAAGCAGACATCCAAGCAACCTCCACACCTCATCATCAACTATGAAACACATACTTCACATAATCAGTGTACCATGCAATCATAGCCCTTAAGGCAAAATAACATACCCAACGCACTAGTAATAGATGACTCTATAGTCAGGCACACTGATGTCCCACTAACTAGGCTGGACAAGAAGAAGGTTACAGTTAGCTACCTGTCAGGCGCCAGGATCCGCCACATAACACAAGCACTCAGGTCACTCCAGAACAAGTACAAATATGACTCTGTCATTGTCCATGTTGGTGTGAATGACCTGAGACATACCTCCCTGAACTACATGAAAAGAGACATTGAAGAGCTCTCTGATCATGTAGCCCAGGCTGGTATGACCCTGACCCTGAGTAGCATCCTGCCCTCACCAAGAACGATGCCACAGTATAAAGAAAAAATGATCAATTTCAACAATTGGCTAAGTTTCTGGTGTCATTCAAAGGGGATCCAGTATCTGTCCACCTGGGATGACATGCTTGATAACCCACGTTGCTTCGCAAGAGATGGCTTGCACCTGTAACCCTTAGGCTTTTGAATACTGGCCAAGGCTTTTGCCGCCCCCATAGTTCCTTTTTTAGGCAAGGCTCAAAAGACAAACCCACCACCGTAAATAGCACAAGTAACCAAAAACTGAGGGTAATGCTACTCAAAGCCAGAAGTCTAAACCTCAAAATGCAGGCACTCCTCAGTATGGAGAACATCAATATCTGTGCAGTAGCAGAAACCTGGTTTAAGGCTCCAGAGAGCACCCCAGCACTACCAGGCTATAACTCATACCATACTTTTCAGCCACAGAACCTGGACTGAAACACAAAAGGTGGGGGTGTATCCATATTCAAGAAAGGATACCCACACCTCCAGGTTAGTGGCACAGCACAACACCTCAGAGATTATCCATGTGCAACTAACAACAGGCAAAACTGCAATTCAAATTGTAGCTTGCTACAGATCACCCACCATGACCCAGGACCCCCATTCTGTGTTTCTGGAGACACCGGAAAATATGAAGGTCCTACCAAATGCCCTAATATTGGGTGATTTCAATTACCCAAACATTAACTGGGAGAACTACTCAAGTACTAACTCCCTTGCCCAACGCTTCATAGAATTTATAAACTCGAATGCCCTGGATCAACTGGTCAACACCCCCACCAGAGGTGACAATATATTGGACCTGGTCATCACCAACATGGGCAACCGGTGTTCTACACCGGAGGTCAAACCCTCACTGGTTAGATCAGACCATAGACTAATCACTCTGGATATCCACATTCCACCCCCATCCCCAATCAAGGAAACCACTGTGAAAAACTTTTCAAAGGCAAACTTCACATTACTTAAGACCGAGGTGGAAAGGTTCACAGCCCCCATGCTAAAGGACAATGCTGTCCAAGCTGCTGAATCCCTTACAAAGGCACTCTATGAGCACCTGCAAGAATGCATGGATCGTGCTATCCCAAGCAAAACCAAGACTCACTCCTCCAAGAAAAGGAAACCTGTCTAGTGGACCCCTGCCATAAACAAGCTATACAATAGAAGGAGGAAACTAGTGCAGAAAAGAGTAAAATCCCAAGAAGGGAAGACATCCCTGATCAGTATCGGCAAGAAACTACGATCCCTCATAAAATCATCCAAGGCTAGCTTTGAAAGAAAAATTGCCAATGACTCCAAAGATAACCACAAAGCATTCTTTAGCTATGTCAAGAACCTAAATGGAAACTCTCAGATTTGCTCTGAGTTAGTGCAGAATGGCACAAAATATACTGAACCGACTGATATTGCCAACATTCTGGCAGACAGGTTTAGTGCAAACTTCACCCCCCTCTCACCCCCTAAAGGGCCCATAACCATACCAGAAGAATGTAGTGCCCCAGCAATCATTGATACACAGGTTAAAACAGCCCTATTCAAAGCCAAAAATACAGCTTCAATGGAACCAGACGGTGTCCCAGGCTGTGTCTTACACGAGCTCCAAAATGAACTAACTCCTCACCTAGACACACTGTTCAAACTCAGCCTCCCTACAGAGTGGCACACAGCAATAGTTATCCTGCTCCACAAAGGTGGAGCCACAACGGACCCCGGGAACTATCTCCCTGTAAGCCTGACTAGCCTGGTCTGCAAGGCTATGGAGTGCATCATCATGGAATTCATTAACACAGACATTGGGAACCTTCAAACATTGGAACCTACCCAGTTTGGCTTTGTTAAGGGCAGATCATGCCTCTTAAACCTGGTGGACTTCTTTGAGACAGTTACCAAGGCTTTAGACGAGGGAAAGGAGGTCTGCACAGCCTACCTAGACCTTGCAAAGGCTTTCGACACCATTCCCCATTCTGGTATTATAGACAAGCTCACCAGCCTGAACATAAACCCCTACGTCACAAGATGGTTTGCCAATTGGCTCACGGATAGAACCCACATGGTGAGAGTTGCAGGCTCTATGTCCGACTCTAAACCAGTTACAATTGGCATCCCCCAGGGCTCAGTCCTGGGACCCCTCCTGTTCAATATATACTTCTGAGAGGTACAGGCAAGCACAGGAGGACCATGGCTGACCAAGTTCGCAGACGACTACAAACTGGGGGCCATAATTGACTCTCCAGCTGATACAGACATCCCCCAGAAGGGTCACTGAGACGGATAGCTGGTGTCAAAATCATGGCCTCAAGCTAAATGCCAAAAAGTGCATAGTCATCCCCTTTGGAAAAAAACAAAGTACCCGTGAACTACCACATACATGGTAGTCCCCTAAATACAGAAAATGTAATAAGGGATATGAGGACCCAAGTAGATAGTAATCTATCATTTGATAATCATATTGCCAAGGTGTTTAGAAAATCCTTCTATGTGGCCCACCTAATTACAAAAGGGTTCACATCTAGAACAAAAGAAGTTATTTTGCCCCTCTACTCATCACTCATCAGACCCATCATAGAGTACAACACCCCATTTGGGATGTACCTTACAAGATACCTGCAACAGCTGGAAAGACCACAGAAGTACCTCACCAAGAGGATTACTGGCCTCAAACATATGCACTATGCAGCCCAACTGAAGAAACTCCAGCTGTACTCGGCTGCATACCACTTACTCAGAGGTGATCTCTGCCTGACATACAAGGCCATGTCCAACCCAAAATTGATGGACATGCTCCACCTAAAAAAAAACAAATCCCCAAGAGCCACAAGCTCTAGGGATCTAAACCTCACCACAATGATAAATAGGATGTGCTGGAAGGATAGATTCCTGTCCCAGAGACTCCCCAATGCTTTGGAACAGGGTTCCAATCTACATTAGGCAGAGCCCCTCATTAACACTCTTCAAGAGAAACCTTGATGAGTGGATGGGAAACAGAACATTTACCCCGGGGATCACTGCAGTGGCTCTGCTGGACAGCAGCACAGGGAACTAATGGCTCTGCTGGACCGAGGCACAGGGAACTAATCTAAGGGGGCAGTGAAAGTCAACACATTCTGGCTAGGCTTATAGATGCCCTTGGGCAGATAACCTAGTACTTACCTATGAACCTATGAACCTATTAGGATAATAAAAGTATCACAGGTCATGATAAGTTCTGGATGCAATCCTTCACTGTTTTTCCTTAGGTATAACTTTTCATGAGCCATTTGTTGATTTCAGAAATGGTAACCAATCAAAAATGAAACTAGTATTAAAACGAAATACGGACTCTGCAGAGGAGTGGAAGTCAAATGAGGATGAGGATAGTTAGTGGGGGAAATAACATGAGAAGCAAAGTGGGCTCCAAAAAAAAAAAACTAAGCCATTAATTTTAGGTATGCAATGATGTGGTTCACCATCAAGGGAACAAGGTTGGTAAAGTTTATGCTTTTCCTAAAAGCTTATTAATATCTTTCCAGAAGTTTCTTGGATTACCACTTAAGACTTCTTGACTTTTAGTTTTTTTTTTGGAAAAGGCTCGTTTTTTTCCTGGTTGTAAGGCATTTGCATTCCATTATAAGTGTATAGTATTGTTTAAAGCCAGCAGTAAGACTAATAGGCTTAGACTGCTCTGCACAAACTGATGAATTTCTTTTAAATCTTGAGATGACTAGGATATGTGGTTTCCTCTGACCATAGTGTTCTAAGTATGTATTTTAGGAGGAGGAAGAGTATTTGTCCTTCAAATGTAGGTGACTAGTCCTCCTTTTCAGGGACAGGTGATTGATTGTTATTGGCCAGTTCTACCAACAAGATTCTTGGTCTTGTTTCACTAAACAATACGTGATAGTTTTATGAGGCTGGTGGAACTTCTTAGTGGGAAAGGTAGACCAAGGCAAACAGTAATCACTGAAAAAAAAGCCAGTTAACTGTGGGGGGTTGAGAATCTTGAGAACCAATTTGTACAAAACAAATTAAGAAGGTTATGATTATCAGTTAAGTGTTTTGGTTGTGTTGGACTTTGTGCAAGCTGGTAAAAACCATCCACATCTAGTGTGGCCCAAGGAAGAAAGCTAAAATGAAGCTTCTAGTGAAGGCTGAAATCTCCAGTTAACAGATAATTCCTGCATATAAAATATTACACAAATCAGACATAAACTCTGCACTAACAGCAGTATCATTAATGCTGGCAAATAAATTAGCCCAACTCAAAATATGAGGACATTCCCAATAAGGTGCTCCCATACTACACAGTTTGGATCCTTGTCTGAAATGTTAGGAAAGCATACAGAATGCATACTACTGATATTTTTGTTAATAAGGAGAAAGACACCCCCACCAATGTTAATTCATAGTCTTTGAGTTTGGGTGTAAGTTAAACATGGTTTGAATAAAGTAGAAAAGATTACTGAATGCAATTAAGCCTTTCATTTCTATGTTAAGTATTGGATAGAGGAGGACAACAGTAGTATGTGATGTAGGTAGAAAGAAGTATATGTAAGACAAGTTGATGATGCATAAAATGTAACCAAGAATATTTAAACAGAAGAGGGACATAGTACAAGAGGAATAAGAACCTAAAAACAGAAGATGGAGGAGGTTTCATTACAAAGCAGCATTATTTAAATGTGGAAAGCCTAGGGGTGAGAAGAATTAGGGTGAACAGTGGTGGAAGAAACACTTTCACCAGCCAAAAGCAAACAGCAACTCAGTAGTAGCTGAGCTGGGACAGAATGAAAAACCAGCTACACAATAAGTTGTTGTTGTTGGGTCTTTCGGCTTTTCCCGGTTAGGGGTCGCCACAGCAGAACTCCGGTCCGCTAATGATTGGCAATAGATTTTTACGTGTCGACTTGCCGGGACTGACGCACAACCTTCAACGAAGGAACGTCCATTCACACATGTCACCACACAGAAGACGCTCTGAGAATCGAATGGGGCAACGTCTTACTGTGAGGCGACAACGCTACTGCAGCACCACCACCGCAGTATACTAACAGTCCTAAAAGCCTGCAGCAAGAGCCAACTAGGTAAGATATGGATAAAAGCAATACACTACCTAAGATAAAATCAAGTACATCACAGCTCATGTTAGGAAGGAAACTCTGTAGGAGGAGCATGCTTATTTATTTATTTAACATTTGCTTACTGGGAAGGTCCGTCTGGGTCAGAATGAACCTATTTTCAGCAGAGGCCAGAGGAGAAAAGCTCCAGATTTCATACACATAAGCACAGTCTTTATACAAACAATCTAAAATTTGCAACAGTTATACATACATACAGAGGTGAGAAATAAGCATGAGACTTTGTAAAGTATTTACAAATTGCTTGAAGTTACAGGTAAGAGGGTATATTAATATGAGGTAGAAGGTAATTGTTCAAGTATCTGATACAGATCTGAGCATAAATGATACAGAGTGAAAGTACAGATGGTTAGAGTAAAGGAGAGTTGCAGTCAGTTGTAGTTGAATGTCAGCACAATAAAGTCTGAATACAGAAAATAGATAAAAAAAACTAGCAACAGTGTTTCCCAAGAAGAGAAAGATGGTAAGAGTCCAAAGGTTCACCCAGACTCTGCTACACTTTGCAGTGAAGGAAAGGTTAGATGTTCTCGCCTGGAGCTGATGTCAGTATGTAGTAGTATGCCATATCCTCAGTCTTGCAGAAGCAGAGTTAAATCTTTGTCTTTATGTCAGAAAAAGTTAATAATTGCATTAAACAGATACCTCATAGGGATTATCACTCTTTCTGTATTCCTTGCTTGGCCAGCACGACGCGGGTCGGGTGTCGCTTTGTGCTAGATTTAATAAGAAGATAAATCTGTGAAGGCTAAACTGGATGAGTCGCCTTGCGGACGCCGGTTTCTACGGAGCCTCCGGTTGAATCTGTGGATCCTGCCGAGGGTTCGCTGAATCCCAATGGGAACCTTTACTTTTGCAGGAGTTGGCCTCTCAGGATTTAGGCCCAGCTGAGGGTGCTTCTCAGGTGTCTGTAGTTCCATCCTTACAGAAGGTTATTGGCCCTGGTCATGGTTCTAGCTCTTCAGCCCCTGTTCAGGACTTGATTACTTTGATCAGGGGTTCTATGCCCCAGAGAAAAGGCCTAGGGTGGAGGCAGATTTAGAGGAATGGATCATTCCTCTGACTACTCTGATTCCTCAGCTGAGGAAATTCAGGATTTCCTTCTTATTCAGACTCGGATGCAGAGGATTCCTGTCCTTCTGCTTCTCCTCCAGAGGATTTTTCTTTACTGAGACTATACATTCCACGAGGAAACATGTTAAGTGGGAAGGCCAGGATTTTTCAGATTCTCGAAGAGGCTTAGGGAATTTTGTTTCTACCACAGCATAGGCCCTTGGCTATTCCTCCTGTCTTAGATGTTGTTCAGGATGTTTTTCTGAATCTTCCCTTAATCCTGATTCTTTGCCTCCTGCCCCTGTTAAGCCGGACAGATATTATAGAGTTCCAGAAGCACATAAATATTTGTACAAAAGTCCTAGAGCTGATCCGCAAACTATTATTCAAGGTCCGAAGGGTATTAGGGCTTCTGTGGTTAAGAATCCAGTTCCTTTGGATAAAGATTCTAGAGCTTTAAATAGGTGGGTGTACACCTCATCTACGTTAGCTATGAGGGTGTTGAATTGCCAATTTCATATGCTGAAGTATCAGAACTTTTTGTTGGGTCAATTGAAATCTAAGGTGGATGCTTTATCTGAGGGTATAGAGTGTAAGGAGCTCCAGGAGTTGGTTCATGCATCAGATCAAGTTGGGAAGCATTCTTTACAGTGTGGTTTCTTCAGGCTACATCCAGGGTGGCTGCTACAGGTTCAGTTAAGACATGCCTAGCTTAAGGATCAAAATTTGTCAGAGCATGTTAAGGCTCGGATTTTGGATGCTCCTCTTCAATCAGAAGTACTTTTTGGTCCTCCTGTGGAATCAGTTTTGAAAAAGATGGAAGATAAGGCTAAGTCTATGCAGGCGGTCAAGGATTTTATGCAGGTGCAGCCCCTAAGTTTAGTAGGAATTGGCCTGCTAGAGGATGGTCTTATCCTTCTTCGGATTATCAGTCTAAGGGCAGGTCTAGACGTGGTAGAGGCAGAGCCCACACTCAGGGTTCTTTCAGACCTAGGACTTGGAGTTCTCCTGCACAGTCTTCTGGTGAGGGCAGGGGTCAGCCAAACAGACCCAATGACCTGTATCTTCCTTTACTGGCAGCTCCTCTAGGAGGAAAGTTGGGACTTTTCAAACAAAACTGGCATTTGGTCACCCAGGACAAATGGGTGTTGGATATAATAAATCACGGGTACAAGTTTTATTTTCACACCTTTCCTCCTTTCAAAGGCATGCCGGATGTGCATCCTCAGCAAAGGATGGAGGCTCAGGAGCAAATTTCTTTACTTTTGCAGATGGGGGCAATTCAGGTGGTCCCTCCATCAGAAGTAGGCCTAGGTTTTTATTCCTGCCTTAAAGAAAGGAAACACTTGGAGGCCAATTCTGGATTTGTCCATTCTCAGTACCTACCTAGACATTCCAAAGTTCAAGATGTTAACATTACAACAACTCCTGCCTATGCTAGGCAAAGATCACTGGATGGTAACCCTGGATCTCAAAGAGGCCTATCTTCACATCCCTATCAGAACCAGCTACAGGAGATTCCTGAGATTCCGGGCCAGTACTTCTCATTATCAGTTCTCTGCATTGCCCTTTGGTTTATCTATTCACAAAAGTTCTGGCTCCTGTGATTGCCTTCCTCAGACAGAGAGGAATACAAATTTATCCTTATCTGGACGATTGCCTGATTCTTGCTCAAAACAAGGACAAGTTACTACAACATCTCCAGTATGTAATGGCAGTTTTAAGGTGCCTAGGGTATTCTGTGAATGAAATAAAGTCCAGTCTAGTGCCCTCTCAGGACATGTGCTTTCTGGGTGTGAGACTGAATACAGCTTCTCAGATGGCATTTCTGACCCCGGACAAACAAAGAACTCTTCATCTGTACTTCCAGCAGTTATCAGTAATGTCCAGGCTGACTGCAAGGACAGTCCTTCAAGCCTTGGGGTTCATGGCATCTTGCATTCTAGTACTTCCCAATACCAAACTGCATATGAGGAAGATACAATGGTATCTCAAAAGTGTGTGGACTCAACACTGCCACGGTTTGGACACTGTCATTCGGATTATACCTTGCATCCAGAAGGAATTCTTGTGGTGGGCTCAGGAATGTCACCTAAACAAGGGACTCTCTGTGATCCGACCAGAGGCGAGTCAGATCCTAACGACGGATGCCTCGGACTTGGCTTGGGGAGCACACTTCAATGGAAAATGGATACAAGACACGTGGCCTCCCAAACTACTACATTTGCTTATCAACATGAAGGAGATGTTAGCAGTCCAATTTGCCTTGATAGCCTTCAAGGACCTACTTCAGCCGGGACAGGTGTTGATTCAAACAGACAACACAACAGTCATGTGGTACATCAACAAGCAGGGGGGAACCCATTCCTACCCTCTTTGCAGACAAGCAATGATTTTGTGGGAGACTGCTCTGAGTTTGCACATCAATCTTCAAGCGGTTTCTGCCAGGAGCACAGAACTCCCTAGCAGATGTATTGAGCAGGCAAATTATGGATCCCGTGGAAACTGGACCCTCAGGTATTCAAACAGTTGTAGATCTGTTCGCTTCTCCACTGAATTTCCAACTGCCAAAATTTTGCACAAAGTTGTCCCACCCAAATGCTTGGAAAGTGGATGCTCTATCTTTCAGTTGGAACAACCTTCATGTTTATGCTTTTCTCCCTCTGCCTCTTCTTCCCAAGGTACTCTTGAAAGCCAGGAGGGACAAGCCTTGCATGATTCTAATAGCACCAGATTGAGCATTAGTATCCTCTGCTGAGGAGTTTAATTCAGGAGCCTCCTTGGCCTTTGCCACAGGTTCCTCATTTGTTGTCCCAGTCAAACAATCATTTTCTCAATGTTGCAGTCCCTGCATCTAACAGCCTGGCGATTCTGTAATGGAGCCGGTGGGGTCTCAGCTTCCTCAACAGGTTTTAGATGTCATTTTAGTACTAGAAAAGTTTATGCTGATAAATGGAAGAGATTTTTCTTTGGAGCACAGCAAAGGGCTTTGATGTTTCAGTGCCTAATTTGAGTTTTGCACTGCAGTATCTTACTGAATTACTGGACAAGGGTTTGTCATTCTCTTCTGTGAAGGTTCATGCTGCAGCCATTTCTGCTCACTATGATTGTGACCCTCCTTTATTTTCTCACCCTTTGTTCAAACAATTTCTT
This sequence comes from Protopterus annectens, assembly GCF_019279795.1. Classification (NCBI taxonomy): domain Eukaryota; kingdom Metazoa; phylum Chordata; order Ceratodontiformes; family Protopteridae; genus Protopterus; species Protopterus annectens. The sequence continues at coordinate 1,265,612,529 of NC_056745.1, forward strand.
AGAGGGGCAAAGAATATAAGACCCCCACGTAGAGCTCCTACTCCTTCCTGGGATCTCAATTTTGTGTTGGAGAAGCTTGCTTTACCTCCTTTTGAACCTGCCGCTTTGTCTGAATTGAAGTTTTTGTCTTGGAAGACTGCTTTTTTGTTGGCCATTACTTCTGCTAGGAGGGTATCTGAATTGCAGGCACTCATGGCAGTTGAACCCTTTCTGATATTCCATAAGGATAGAGTTTCTTTGCGAACTAACCCTACTTTTATGCCTAAAGTGATTTCTAATGTGGCCTTGAACCAGCCTATTCATTTGCCTACGTTTTATGCTGATCCCCAAAATAAGGGGGAAAAAGTCTTGCATTCTTTGGATATCCACAGACAGTTACGTTATTATTTGAGCAGAACTAAAGAGTTCAGACAGAGTCAACAGTTATTTGTTTCTTTTGCTTTGGGTTCACAAGGGAAGGATGTTTCAAAGCAGACTATTTCTAAGTGGATTGGTCAATGTATTGCTTTTTGTTATTCTCATCATGGGAAGGATGTTCCTGCTGGGATCAGGCCTCATTCTACTAGGGCTACTGCCACATCTACTGCTTTTAGCTACTAAGGATATTTTGGAGGCAGCTACTTGGAGTTCAGTACACACTTTTACTAAGCATTACCATCTCCCTCTTTATTCCAAGTCCAGGGCTGGGTTTGCCACTGCAGTTTTACAGGGCATGTTAGCAGCTCCTAATGCTACTTAGTTTGCCAGCCTCCCTTTTCCTTTGCTTTGGGATTCTACCCACAGGTTATGACTGCAGCAATGTGAGACGAAGAACATAGTACAGTTTACCATAAATGTAGATGTTTGAGGATCTACATCTATAGTTTGTGGTTGGGTGTTACTATTTTGGCTCTGGCCTTCTTTCATTCTTAGGCCTTCTGACATCTGGGGCAAGAAAGACTGAGGATATGGCGTCAGCTCCAGGCGACAATGACAGACGCCAGCCCAGCTCTTCGAGGACAGCGGACTACCCACAGGTTATGACTGCAGCAATGTAGATCCTCGAACATCTACATTTATGGCAGGTACAAAACTGTACTTTTGCTTTTTATTTGTTGTATTACTTTATTGCCTTTTTCTATTTTGAATACTGTGATTTGTTTTATTTACCTTGTGTTTTACTTGTATTCTGCTTTTACCTGCATATTAAAACTTGAAAAGAGACCACAGCTCTGCCTCTTGTAAGTCAGGCAGAAATTAGTACAGGTCAATAGAACAGGTCAGTTAAGGTTAAACATCTGTAAACTGAGGGGGTGGAGCTAGGAACTAAACCTTCTATTTAAGGGGTAAAATAAAAAATTTCAGAGCTTTACTAGAAACGCTCACCCAGACTCTGCTACACTTTGCTGTGAGGGAAAGGTTAGTTTGCTTTTTATTTGTTGTATTACTTTATTGCCTTTTTCTATTTTGAATACTGTGATTTGTTTTATTTACCTTGTGTTTTACTTGCATTCTGCTTTTAACTGCTTATTAAAACTTATTAAAACTTGAAAAGAGATCACAGCTCTGTCTCTTCTGAGTCAGGCAGAAATTGTTTTCTCCTCCCTCCCACCACTGTCTTTCTAGTTGCCTTCCGCTTATGTTAATTTGACCATATATCTCATTTCCTCTCTGTTTTTACTGGCTTGTGTGAGTAAGCACAAAATTATCATTTTGTGGCATCACTCCCCTTCAACTATTTAAATTTGTTTGCCATCCTACTGTATTTCATAGTACCAGAATACAAAAGTGACCACTCCCTTTCAATCTATCTTGCTGTTTTAAAAATAGTGACTCTCCACTAAAACTAACTTTTTAGACAGGTAAAACTTAAGTTACCTACTTTCACATCTAACTCCTCTAGTGCACACTGCAATGTTTAGGATAAACCATTTTTTTTCATCTTACCTTTAAGCATCCCTGTGACTAGCACTTGCTTTAAAACCTGCTGGAAAGCACTATGAAGTCTTAAACTGATACAAGCACTCAACTCTCCTTGTTAATAAGGAGAAATTAATTGTAGGCACCAAATGCACTAAACAGCCTATAATTGCAAAGTACCTTGCTAAGGTAAGGGAAAACAGCTCTTGTAGTTTAGAAAAAAAAAGCACCAAACCAGGCATGTCCAAGGATCAGCTTCCAGTGATTTATCCTGTCCACCTGGTGAATCTGGGCATACTGGGGTAATGCAGCAATTGCCTCATGTACACAGACAATCCTCTCCTCCTACCACCCAACACTACAACCTGTGAGAAATGCACTTGCATAGCCAAATTGGAAGCAAAGCTCTCTCCACCCAAGATTGTGCTAGACAGTCAAGAGGAGAAGGTGAACACCCGCACTACACTTCAAGGAACATATAGCCCTTCTAAACCCAAACCACCAACACCCACACATAGCAACACTAAACCCACATATGTGGAGGCCCTTAACAGCAATCTGCCCAAGCAACAAGGACCTCCAAAGCTGAAATGCAAACAAACACCAATCACAACCAAAGTGTCACATAGCTCACAACACCAGTGTGCCACCCAACAACAGCCCCTAAAGCAAGACAATGTACCCAACACTTTATTCATAGGTGTCGCTATAGTCAGGCAAACTGATGTCCCACTCACCAAGCTGAACAAGGAGAAAATTATAGTCAGCTGCCTGTCGGGTGCCAGGATCCTCCACATAATGCATGCACTCAAGTCACTCCACAACAAGTACAAATATGACTCTGTCATTGTCCATGTTGGAGTGAATGACTTGAGATGTACCTCCCTGGACTACATGAAAAGAGACATGGAAGAGTTCTCAGATCATGTGGCCCAGGCAGGTATAACCCTAGCCCTGAGTAGCATCCTGCCTTCACCCAGAATGATACCACAGTATAAGAACAAAATGACTGACTTCAACAATTGGCTAAGCTTCTGGTGTCATTCAAAGGGGATCCAGTATCTGTCTGCCTGGAACAACATGATCTATAGACCACAATGCTTTGCCAGACATGGTCTGCACCTGTCACCCCTGAGATTCAGGTTACTGGCTAAGGCTCTTGCCACCCCTATAGTGCCTTTTTTAGGCAAAGTTCAAAGGACAAAACCACCACCGTAACAGGTACAAGCATGCAAAATCTGAAGGTAATGCCATTCAATGCTAGAAGTCTAAACCTCAAAATGCACTCTCTCGAGGCACTCCTAAAAATGGAGAACATCGATATCTGTGCAGTAACTGAGACCTGGTTCAAGGCTCCAGAGAGCACCCCTGCAATACCAGGCTACAGCTCTTACCACACTTTTCAGCCACCAAACTAGGACCGAAACACCAAAGGTGGAGGAGTATCCATATTCACCAAGGATATTCACAACACCAGGCTAGTTGCCCAACACAATGCGTCTGAAATTCTCCAGGTGCAACTAACACTAGGTAAGACTTCAATCCAAATTGTAACTTGCTACAGGTCCACCATGCCCCAAGATTCTCACTACACCTTTCTAAACATACTGGAAAATATTAAGATACAACCAAACACCCTAATACTGGGTGATTTCAACTACCCTGCCATTAACTGGGAAAACTACTCATGTACCAACACCTTTACTCAACGGTTCTTGGAATTTATAAATTCCAATGCCCTGGATCAACTAATCCTTAGTCCCACCAGAGGCTCCAATATCCCTGACCTGGTCATTACCAACATGGGAAATCGATGCTCCACACCTATGGTCACCCCCTCGTTAGTCAGGTCTGACCTTAAGCTAATCACCCTTGACATCCACATCCCGCCCCCACCCCTCAGTAAGGAAACCTCCATAAAAAACTTCTCCAAAGCCAACTTCATGCTACTCAAGTCAGAAGAGCAACCTTCATGACACCCATGCAAACGGGAACTGAAAGTCCGACTGCTGAATCCTACACTAAGGCACTGTATGAGCACATCCACTCATGCATGAATCATGCCACCCCCAAGAGAACCAAGATGCTCTCCTCCAAAAAAAAGGAAGCCAATGTGGTGGTCCCTTGCCATAAACAAACTTTACAACAAAAGGAAGAAACTGTTGCAGAAAAGACGAAAATCCCAGGATGCAAAAAACTCCCTTACCAGCCTCAATAAGAAGCTGAGATCCCTCATAAAATCCTCCAAAGCTAGTTACAAAAATAAATTTGCCAAAGATTCCAAAGAGAACCACAAGGCATTCTATAGCTAGGTTAAGAATCTAAATGGCAATGCTCAAATCTGCTCTGAGCTACAACAGAATGGCATTAAATATACTGATCCCAAGGATATTGCCAATATCCTAGCAGATCAATTCAGTGTAAACTTCACACCCCTCTCACCCCCTAAAGGGCCCACCTCAATACCGAAAGATTGCCAAATTCCAGTAATAATGGCCACACAGGTAAAAAACGCATGCTTCAAAGCTAAGAATACAACTTCCATGGGACCAGACGACATCCCAGGCTGTGTACTACATGAACAACAAAATGAACTAGCACCTCACCTAAGTGTCATGTTTAATCATAGCCTCACCTCAGGCTTCATGCCCACTGAGTGGCTCACAGCTACAGTTATCCCACTCCACAAGGGGGGATCCACCTTGGATCCCAGAAACTACTGCCCCATCAGAGCCTGATCTGCAAGGTCATGGAATGTATTATCATGGAACTTATAAACAAAGACATTGGCAACCTTCATACACTGGACCCCATGCAGTTTGGGTTTGTGAAGGGCCGATCTTGTCTCCTGAACCTGATTGACTTCTTCGAATCAGTCTCCAGAGCCATGGACAAGGGTAAGGTGGTCCACACAGCCTATCTGGACCTCACCAAGGCCTTCAACACTATCCCCCACTCTGGAATCATAGATAAACTTACTAAGCTGGGCATTAATCCCTACATCACTCGATGGGTTGCCAACTGGCTTACTGACAGAACACACACTGTAAAAGTAGCTGACTCCAAATCCAGCTCAAGACAAGTGACAAGTAGAGTATCTCAGGGTTCAGTTCTGGGACAGCTCTTTTTTGGCATCTACTTCACTGAAGCACAGGCCAACACTAAGGGAGTCTGGCTAACAAAGTTCACAGATGACTGCAAACTGGGAGCCATTACTGAATCCCCAAATGATGTGGATATTCTACAAAAGGGCCTTACAGAAACAGATGCTTGGTGCCAGAGCCATGGGCTCAAGCTCAATGCCAAGAAATGTATAGTTATCCCCTTTGGGAAAAAACATGTACCTGTGAATTACCACATAGGTGGCAGTATACTAAACACCAAAAGTGTGATAAGAAACTTAGGGACACTGGTGGACAGTGGTCTCACCTTTGATAACCACATCGCCACAACAGTCAGGAAATCCTTCTATGTGGCACATCTCATCACTAAGGGCTTTTCATCCAGAAAAAAGAAGGTCATTGTCCCACTGTACTCATCCCTCATTAGACCCATTATAGAATACAATGCCCCATTTGGTATGTACCTCTCAAAACATCTGCAACAACTGGAAAGGCCACATAAATACCTCACTAAATGAATCACAGGCCTAAAGCACATGTCCAATGCTGACCGTCTAAAAAAACTCCACCTATACTCTGTCACATATCATCTACTCAGAGGCAATCTCTGCTTAACATACAAGGCCATGTCAAACCCAGAGCTTTTGGACATGCTACACTTAAAGAAATCCCAATCCCTCAGAGACACATGCTCCAGGGATCTAAACCTTGTCATCACAATAAACAAAACATCCTGGAGGGATAGGTTCCTGACCCAGAGACTCCCCAGACTCTAGAATGGACTGCCCATACATGTCAAGCAGAGCACCTCTTTGGCCCTCTTCAAAAGGAACCTTGATGACTGGATGGGAGATAGGAAATTCACCCCAGGGATCATGTCTGTCACCCTGCTAGACAGGGGTCCAGGGAAGTAAATACTGTGTAAATAACCAGGGAATTGTTATGGCTAGGCTTGTATAGGCCCTAGGGCCAATAGCCTAGTACCAACCTATGAACATATGACAAAGTGCTATGTAAGGAAGCTGGCCAGATATGGAGACAAATATATGTAAAAGAACAGGAAATAGTAAAAATGAAATGGGGTAAGGGAAATATATACAATGACAACACAAAGGAAAGAAAGGTATCAGGCTGAAACTAAAATGATGTATGCAGTACGCAGAACAGCTGTAACCTAGCAATTGGCACTAGTTTCATACGAAAATATAATCTGGACAATGTTGATCAGGATACTCCCACTAGGCTAGTAGCCTCTTTTCAGAACAGACCCAAAGTTCTACTTATACTACTAGGGGAAAATGTGGCCAGGGAATATGGGAACTTCCCATACTCTTTTCATTGTGATAGGGGAACATTTTTGCTTCTACACTACTTGCTTCTCTTCCTGGTATAGAGGTAGATAGGAGAAGCTGTACAGTAACATAGGGAGAGGAGAGTTATTCTGTTGGTGATAGTAGTGTGGTTCTGTCAGTGAGACAGAAAACTGTTGAAAAGTGAGTGGATAGTACAAATAGTCAGCATTTAGCTGACTTTAAACCTCAGAATGTTGAAGAACGTGTTGTAACTGAAATTGCTTCTGGAGGTTTACCTGATGAAAATCTGTCTGGTTGTTGAACAAAAGTGATCCTGCAAAAGAGTTTGAGATTTTGTGGATGGATATGATGGAAATTTTTTTTCAAAATGGACAATGAGTTAGGCAGAAAGGAAATGAGTTGTGAGTTTGATAGACATAAGGTTAAAGGTGGGATGCAATCTGGAAAAACTGTATGTTGATGCAGTTGGAAGAACAATTTGCTATTTGGATAAGAAAGAAGGAATAATAGATAATTTGTCTGGTATAATTTAGTACTACCTTTGGGTTTGAAACAAAAGATATTAGGTCCTTGATTCATTTGGGGAAATAGACATTTTGTGAATTAACATTTGAAATTGAAGACTTAATGGAAAGATTTTTAACTGTGAAAAAAGAAGGAGTTTTACCCATGTAATGAATTTATATTTTTCAGGCTAAGGACTCAATTAAAAAAAGTGTTCAATTTTGCATTGATGAAATTTTGTTAAAAGATGTTAAAATTGTATTTTCATTTATGTGTTATTCAGTTTCTGATATTGTGAAAGTTAAAGATGACAGGGATATTTGGAATGGGGTATGGTAAGTGGATATTATTTTAAAACATGAAAAAGATGTGATAAAGCAATAACAATGTGTTATATATGTGGATGGTAAAAGAGGAACAGTTAGGTATATGGGAAACTGAAAACGTGTTTTTTTGTGGGGAATTCAATCATCTGATAAATGGTTGCAGAAAAAATATGATGTAATCAATGTGGGGGATAGGTCATATGATGAATATGTATAAAAAGGAATGTAGAATATGTAAAATAAAGGGTGTTTTTGATTTGATAAGCAATATAATGTTGAGCAGGATGATGAGGAAAATATTGTAAGTCTGAAAGTAATGAGAAAGTAGGGGAAAATGTGTTAATGAAATGATTAAGTAATAAAAGATGACTTAGATAAAAATGTTATATTTCAGGATGATGAAGGTAACTATGCTGACACTTTTGAAAATGAAGAAATTGAAAGTGATAAGTCAAATGTTTGTGAACAGCATGTAAAGAATGTTAGGAAAATAAATTTGACAGGTAATACAGAAATGGGAAAAGAAAAGAAAAGAATATTTAAAAATACATCCCCAAAATATTACAAAAAGTAAAGAGCAGTTTCAGATGCATTTCAGTTAATAAAAATAGGGAAAATCTGATTCTGAGGATCAAGGAATAGTTGTATATAAACTCAGAAAAACATTCAATTGAGGAAAGAATAATAATTAAGAAAAAACATTTAAAATACTTCCTTTAAACTTAAAAAGAAGGAATAGTAATTTTAGAGTTCTTTCAGTAAATGTGAATAACATTATTAATACTGTAAGAAGGATAGGGATACTGTAATGGTGTGCTAAATGTGATCTAGATATTATTCTTAAAGAGGATGCAAGATTCTTGACAAGTGAAAAAAAGATTGCAAGCACAAGCAATGTGAGGTGGAAAAATAATATAGAATTTAGGAAGTAGATATTGCTCTGGAGTGGCTGTATTATGTAAAAAAAACCAGTAAAAATATTTGATGTAATGTTGGTAAGGATGGGAAGGTTAACTGTAGTGGATGTGAGGTAGCGAGAATATGTTTATGGAATTATGACACTATAATCATTATATATTTATATAATATAAAAATAGCAAAGAAACAGAGAGATAATCTGTTTCATCAAGTACTGGATTATGTGGTGGATAACATGAAAATTATTATTACAGAGGACTTTGTGATTTAAGGGGAAAATGTAAAAAAGAAAGGGAAAGATGTTAAAAATTTCAAGAAGTGGATAAAATGTGATAAAATAGTGTGGAATAAAATACAACAGCCTTATAGAAGAAGGACATTTGGATCTGAAATTGATTATATTGTACTGTTACAAGGTTTGGGTGTAGCAGATGATAATACAGTAGAGAGTTTTTTCAGATGATTTAGCAATATGGATGGAGAAGAGGGAAGAAATGGAATATACTAAAATAGGAAAGATAGTAAAAAGATTAAATGAGAAAATATGGGATGAATCTGGAGAGTTTGAAGTATTCAGTTATGGAGGGATCTTATAACCATGAAGGACCTTTATAAAAAATGGTCTGAATGGTGGACTGAATTTAAAAAGAAGTATAAAAAGTGTTTTTTTTCCCCAATGGCAGGATGATGTAATAAAAAGAAGAGAAAGTGAAGTATATATTAGAGCCTTTGTAGATGAATACAAGATAGTATTGTGATATGGAGAAGGAAATATATAAAAAAATCAAGAAAACTCAAGACATTTCTGTTTAAACAAATAGTATTTATGACGGAGAAGGCATCTCCTTACTTGAGTAAAATAGTAAAAGAGGATATTAGTATAATGAGGGGAATGAAAAATGTAGAAAGAGAGGTAAAAAGAACACAAACAAATTATGAGTATTGTAGTACAGCATGTAGAAAATACAAGTAAGAGTAAAAAGAAAGAAAATCAGAGAGAATGGAATATAAAAAAACATCAAGAATGAGTTAAGGAAGAATTTGAAAAAAGAAATTACTTTTAGTGAATTGGATGAAGTATTTAGGAAAGTAATGGTTTATTAAGTATCAGGTCCAGAGCGTCTATATTACATAATCGAACTTTTAAAATTTGAATGTCATATGGTTGACATCATATGATTGAACTTTTAAAAGTTCGAAAATGTAATAAAAAAAAATAAAGTAAAAAACCTATCTGAATGGTTTAAGCAGGATGGGGGCAAGCCCCTGGCACTCCCCACACCCCCGCTCTTTAAATATACCAACTCTGAGATCGGATTACAGTGCAGAGAAGGGAAGTCTTCCCATTTCACACTGTACAGAGATCTCCGTTGAAACGTTCAAACTTTTAAAAGTTCGATCATATGACGTTCGAACTTTTAAGAATTTGACAACATGATATAGACCCGGTCCAGATGGTATAGGATATAAAAAGTACAGGAAATTCAAGGATTGGCAAATAAGAGTCTTTTCTAAATGTTTTGAATGAAAAGTTGAAATAAAGATTTGTTTATCAAGAGTTACATAATGGGATATTAAAATGTATATGGAATAAAGATGAAAATGAAAAAAATGGATACCTGTAACATTAAGTAATTCAGATTATATTTTTATGAGAATAATACAGATGGAAATGGAAGGAAGAATGAAGGACAATATGGAAGAAAGTATATATGATATAAAAGGGAAGGGATGGCAGGAATTATTATTGGTGGTTCAAGAAATTGTGGATGATATATTTAAAGGGAAGATGTAAAAGTTATGGTAGGTGATATTACTAAGGCATTTGATACAGCAGGACATGATGCTTTGTGGGATGTTATGGAAAACTATGGACAAGGCAAGAGAATTAGCAGAGTGTATATGTCAACATATTAAAATAATAGAGCGGTGATGGAGAGCCTTTTGGGTTTGGAGTGTCAAAAGCTCCTGGCACAAAATAATTCAGTGTACTTCACATGAGCAATGAATGCAAAAGCAGTGTCTTTGGTAACTCGGGTGTTGGTGATCACTGATGTGACACCCAAAACGTTGTAGTATGTGTCACCTTTGACACATGTCATAGGTTCACCATCACTGTAATATAGTGTGAGTGTTAGTGAATCAATGAATAACTAAATAAATATGCATGAATTGTGGTAAAGACAGGGATATCCCATGAGTGGAATATTGTTTGTATTAGTAATAAATGTGATAGTGAGTGAAGTAGCTTGTAAAATGAAAAATGCTAGATATGTGATGCAAAATGAAATAGTGATTCCAGTTGTTTTCATATATGCAGATTATATAGCTGTGGTTATTAAGAATAGAATATGGATGAGGGAGTGTTGGTTTGCCTAAATGGATTTGTAAAGGAAATGGGAATGACCTTGAATAAAGATAAAACTAAGGGTTTGGGTGATGTGAAAATTGGAGCAGTGTAAAATGGTCTAGTTATAGGCAATTGTTGGGTTTAATAAATGAAAAGAAAGAAATATGTCTTATGTGGTGGGTTTATAGATTAGCATTCAAGAAAAAGGCTTATCTGGTAAATATTTTAATGTGAAAAATAGCATATATGTCAAATGTTTATATGATCCCATACAAATATAAAAATAAATTGTGCAATTACTGTTTTCTTTCATATGGAGTTCAAGATTAAACCCAGTGAAAAGATGTGTGCTGTATATGAATGAAGATGAAGGGGGACTGGGATTATTAAATCCAGTTGTTTATTCAGCTTCTTCAAACTTGTATAGAGTATTAAAGTGGGCAAATGAAGAGAATAAGAAATTAATTGTGGAAATGTTTAAATACTACAAAAATGGGAGATGAGAATAAGAAAAAAGAGATAAATATTTTATAAATGAAGAAATTACAAATTATGAAGAAAAAATGTTAATGTGGAAAATGAAAACTGAAGATAGAGAGGAATAGAAGGATGTGGTATAATAATGTGATGAAGCAATATTATTATGTAAATTCATGGGACATTTTTACCAGAAGAAGTGATAAAAGATATTAAATTAAGGAAAAAATGGCATACTAACATTGTGGAGTATCAAGATAAAGCGAAAATTGAAAGAGTGTGTTTTGTTTGTGGGAAGAAAGAGGCAACAGAGCATGTTTTTTGAAATATAAAAGAGTGGTTAAAGTCTGGAAAAAGTCATGTGAAGTATTTTTTTTGAGAATATTAATGGCATAAAGAATATAAACAAGAAGAAAGAATAAGTGAGAAGGGTAGCTAAGAATTTATTTTATGTGGTATGGGTAATTTGAAATGAAAGACTGAATGAATTTTGTTTAATGGGAAATGGACTTTGGCTGATATACTACAAAAAATTAGATTATGGTTGTAGATGGAGAACAGGGGGGTCAGTTATGGAAGAAAAATAATGATGATGGTATATAGGAAAGTGTAGATATGTACATGCAAATGTGTATATTTTGTAAATATGTAAATAATGTTTTGTGTATGTTGTGTTAAAGGACCCTCTCTTTTGATAGGTGCCTTGAGATCTTAAAAACCCACCAGAGCTACTACCAACTCAGGCAGATAGGGCCTTGGTTTTAATGTCTTATCTGAAGGACAACTTATTCAGTAGTACAGCACCCCACTTATGTTACACTGCACTGTCAGCAATCCATCTGCCTGGTGTGGGAATAGAACTGACAACATTCTGCATAAAAGGTAAGTGTGCTACTTGTTGCACCACTGACACTGCTAATAATGAAAAAAACGTGTGCAAACACATCACACTGCAATCATCATAAAATATTATGAGAAACTAGGGCTACTGAAAGTTAAAGTGAGAATAGAGAATATGCAACTTCCAACAGAGCAAGGATGATAGCTTTGTCTGATTTAAAACAATATTTTCAAGTTCCACAACTAAGGCTTCTATATTTGTTACAGGATCATACATATAAGGCAAAGTGCAAAACAATGTTTTTGTGTAAGGGAGAAAGGATAACTAGAGAGAAGTCTGTGATTTTTTTTTCAAAATTATTAGAGAAACCAGTTGATAAACAGAGGATATAAGGGTATATAAAAAGACAATGTTTCACATAATAAATGGCAGACAAATTCGGGAGTTGAAAAGGCAAATACTGCCTATTGCAGTTATAGAAAAAGCAAGACAGAATCAAAAAGGAGAGAAAGCCCCAGAGTTGTGGATGAAGAAGAACAAAGAACCCAGATTTTGGAGACAGATTAGTACTGAAGGAAGATGGAAGGAGCTGGATAAAATAAAACACGCTTTTAACCTTAACCCAAGGCAGCAATTGCTATAGGGGGGTAATAATAGCTGAAAGGGAGACAGAAAGGTATGCTGGAAATCAGTGGCCCCAGCTAGACTTGGTTGAATATATTATAAGAGCAAGAAAAATGCATTTTAAAAGAAAGAATAATATCTAGGCCATGCAATAACATAAGAGACCTGAAATGGAACAAGAATATTTTATTTCTGCTTTAATTATTCTTTGGTGACTGGGTTAGTCACAGTAGGCCAGTGTCTTCTTTTCAGGGGAGACCTGAGGTGGCATTCATACAGATTAGGGAAAATTTGGCCAGTTCTCTGAGGAATCTAAACTTTTCTTGTGCACCATCTCACCTATGCTACACTACAGTGTCAGTACTGGAAATGGTTTCCAAGGACCTGGTGTAAGACTAGAACCTGCAGCCTTCTGATCTTTCAGCACCAGAGTCAAACTGGCTACTTGTTGAGTCACTGAATATTACAGCTTAGATAAAAAAAATGGTGTAATATTTTACAGAAAAATTATACCAACATGCAATGGAAATGTCTGCACAAGTATTTTTATATTCTCACTAGGCTCCAAAGAATCTTCTCTTAACTGATAGCATTTGCTTGAGGTTAAAAAAGGAGACTGGGGACCTAGGAACATATATTTTGGGGCTGTAATGGACTTAGAACATTTTTTAGCAGAGGTTTAGAAGTTAACCAATGATTTCCAAGAGGAAAATATTATCATTACTAAGTAATTACTACTGCTAGCTTGGATGGCAGACCATATGTCCAGACATGTTAAGGCATTGATCTCACTCATAAAGTTAGGAGCCAGAAAAAAGTTATTACCAGAAGATGTGCATCTAAAGAGGAATCCAGACTAGGTGAGCTAAAAACTAGTATGGAGGAAGCAAATGAAAGAGAAGTAAGCCAAGGCAAATAATCAAATTTTCCAAGTGGACCCTCCCCAAATGTGAAGAGGGAAATGAGCAGGTAGCATAGGAATCAGAATGGTAAATTGAGAAGTGGATAAGGTATGTTAGAGTGTAATAAATTATCTAAAGGCATGTCTAAGAAGTGTTGAACCCTTTGAATATAGATTTTATTTAACTTGTACATAGTTGTACTGTGCGTAATAAATGTGTTATAACACATAAATGAGTATAACAATAACAAATATGGCAAATAGGAAGAATGTTGAATATATACTGTACACCAGGAATACAATATTCTGAAAGAATAGGTTTTGGGCCAAGGCAAGCTGTAAACAGAAACAAATTTAACTTATAAGCAGCTAGTATGTATTCCTGTCCACTGATGGAATTAGTGACATGCAACATGCATGACAATTGCACAGTCTAAATGAGGCTGGAAATATATAAGAAAGGTTTACTCATTCAAAATAAAAAAAAAAAGAAAAGAAAATATGACATGCAACAACATTTGGTAAGGTAATATCTTCACTGCAGAGTGTGTAAAAAGAAGTTATGCACTCATCATAACGTTCCATGTGTGTTGTCCATCTTTGCCTTCATTCTTAGCAGGATGGGTTTGGATCTGACTCGGCCTCATATACAAGCTTGAGGTCTTTCACTAGCTCGTGGCTTATCCCAGCATGCACTAGGAAAGCTCCCCAGATCTTGTTTGTAGTTATAATAAAGAAGATACAAAGTAAGGCAGTTTAATACTTTAGATAGCAATAAAGAAGGTCAGAGAATAATGATATCCAATTGCACCAACTCGGTCTTCTAGGAGTAAAAAGACTGGGGAAAGGAGGGTGGGATGTAAGAATGAAGGCAAAGATGGACAACACACATGGAATGTTATGGTGAGTACATAACTTCTTTATGTGTTGTTGTCCTATCTCGACTTCAATCTTATCAGGATAGGACAGCATCTCTAGCACCATCTTTCTTGGGTGACTCAAGGGAGAATATTTTTCAGAATTGTGAAACCAAAAGAGGCCCTGTTCCTGGAGGCCAAATCAATTTTGTAATGAGTGATAAAGGTATGTGGTCTTGCCCATGTTGCCGCAGCACAAATGGTATCAATTGGTAGTCTAGCCATAAATGTGGAAGAGGTTGCAAGGGCTCTTGCAGAGTGGCGTTTAACTCTATGGGGAAAATCTCTGTTTTGAGATTTATAAATGAAGATTATGCAATCTAAAAGGCATTTTGAAAGTGTCACTTTGGAGACTGGGGAACCTTTCTTCAAATATGAATATGCTAGAAATAGTTGGTCAGATTTTCTGAAGTCCTTAGTCCTGTGTAAGTAGAAACACAATTGTCTATGTACATCCAGTTGGTGTAACATGTATTCTGCCTTATTCCCGTAATTTGGATAAAAGACTGGCAGTTCTATGGATTGGTTCAAATTTGATTCTGAACATACTTTTGACAAAAAGGAAGGATTTGGTCATGAGGAAACCCTGTCTCTATGGAACAGCAAGTAGGGGGGCTTTATTGACAAGGCTTGCAGCTCTGACACTCTTCTAGCAGAAATAATTTCTATCAAGAGAACAGTTTTCCATGTCAAGAATTTGAGTTCAAAAGATGATGCTGGCTCGAATGGGGGGAAAATTAAATGAGATGAGACAAAATTTAAATCCCATGTTGCTGGAGGGTCTTTGATAGGAGGCTTAATAATAAGGTAACTTTAAGAAAGGTAAAGTAAATCACAAGCCTCTTAACTTCCCTTAAGGACTCCACTCACAAAAACTTGTAAAAAAATACCAAAACAGACAGGCAGAGTCCAAACTGGCCGATATTAATTTATTGTAAAATGTTAGCACTTTTGGGTGAAACCCTTCTTCAGACAAATTTAACATACATTAAAACATCTTTATATATAGTTAGAAATTAAACAATTAAGTTTAAAACAGCGAATCACTTCTTGCATTTAACCTGCCTTCTTTTTAAGGCTGGTTTTAAAGGGACAAAATTATTTAGTCCTGGTGGACTGTCAGCAGCCAATTGTATAATCCATTTTAGCTCTGCATACTCTGTATGATTGACATCACCCCCTCTTTTTCCCGTATTAACAATATGCAACACCATAAAAGTAAAAACATGATCTGGAAAAGTTAAAACATGTTGATACAATGCATTATGTTCATCCTTAAGTCTAATAGATGAGAAATGATTCAAAATTCTTGTTTTCAACTTACAGTTAGTTTTTCCAACATAAAATCTAGGACATTATTAGGACTAGGATGGTGCTAAGTAAATCACATTCTCTGTATGGCGGTCTGCATAAAACTCAAAAACATACTTCCTGTGAGTAATAGGATATACAAAGTAATTAAGGCCATTAACAAAGGCACATGCCTTGCAATGCCTACAAGGAAAAGTTCCCATCCTGCCATGGATAATAGATCCATGTGATACATGTTGTTGATATTACTCAAACCTAGTTCATGACATAACAGATCTTTAAGATTACTGTTAAGTTTAAAAGTGAACCTAGGTGTAACATCTAGTTTGCCCCTCAGACAGTCATCACTTCTCAAAATTTTCCAATTTTGTTTAATAATATTGCAAACTCCTTGTATATTCTTACTATAATGCAGCACTATCTTAGGCTTCCTATCAGGATTAGGATGCATCCTTCATCTATTCTCCAATTGCATATCTTTGCCAGAATACCAAGGTCTAGCCTTGTTACCCCTATGTAAAAGTACTGCATCTTTGCCTTTCTTTAATTCCTCTCTACAGTAACCTTTATTTAATAAATGTTTATGTAATACATCAAGCTCTTTATGAAAAACATCACTATCTGTACATAAACAAGACACTCTATAACATTGCCCTTACACAATATTACTAAAAGTGTGCTTAGGATACATGCCACGTGCATTCAAATAATTATTTCTCCAGCATGCCTTCCTATATAAAGTTGTGCCTATTTTACTTTGCATATTCTTTTTCAATGTTATATCCAAAAAGGCAATGGTGTCATGACTATGACTAATGGAAAACCTCAAAAAATCAGTTGTATTTTCCATATAGTCAACACATTTCAATAGTTCAGTGGCATCTTGTGCCCACAACAAAAAAATATAATCAACAAATCTGGCATAGAAAATAAGAGATGTGTTCCAGGGATATTCATATATAAATATTTTCTGATCTTCCCAATAGGCTAACACTATATTCGCATAAGAATTTGCACAGGGTGTGCCCATGGCAACACCCTGTTTCTGTCTATAATGTGAGCCAGTGCACATAAAGACATTATTTTCCAAAGCTAATTTAAGTGCCTTTATAATCAAAACATTAGTCTTCTCATCATATATTATTTTATCCTTCAATACTTCTCTCACTGCCATTGACCCAAAATCATTACTGATAACTGTGAACAGATTTTTAACATCCAGTGTGATCAGTAGTGTATTAATTAAGTCTATCCCTTGGCATACCTCATAAAGTTTTGACAAGAATTGTCCAGAATCTTTCAAAATTCTGGAGAAATAGTCAAGTATTATTTTTAGCTTCTCCTCTACCCACAGAGATAGATGTTCAGTAACCCACCCCTGCCCTGACACTATAGGTCTCATTGGTAGGGGTAAGGCATTTTTATGCATTTTAGGCAAAGCTTTAAAGAGAGAAATCACTGGATGTTCAATATATAACGCAAATAGTTCTTCATCCAATATGCTGTTTTCCTTCAAGACCTTTAATCTATTCACAGCTTTACATATAAGTTGTTTAACCATCAAAGGGGAAATCATTATAGCTGTATCAGCATCATTAACTAATGTATTCAATGATTGGATATATGCTGCAGAGTCCATAACTGTTATTGCCCCCCCTTGTCAGCTGGTTTGATCACCAATCTTTCATCATTCATTAATTCTATCAAAGCTCGCCTTTCTGCAGTTGTCAAATTATTAAATCTACAGGGGGCATCATCAAAATAACGTCTAATGTCATCCTCACATGTTTTTAAAAAAGTCCATACTGTAGGGTGCATTACTGGAACAAAAGTACTCAGCTGCCTCAGCTTATTACTATATGTTCTATCTTTCCCAAACATATCACTTAAGATAACATTCCGTCCAAACATATAAAAGTCGAGTATCACCTCACTAAGCATAGATGCCCTACTGGGCATAAATGAAAGCTCTTTACTCAAAACATCAATTTGTTCACACAATAATTGTACACTAGAAATATTAAAAACATTATTGTAGAGATATGCTCTAGAGAGAAGAGGAATGAAGGTTAGCAGGACTAAGACAGAATATATGTGTGTGAATGAGAGGGAGGCTAGAGGAATGGTGAAGATGCAGGGAGTAGTGGTGGCGAAGGTGAATGAGTTTAAGTACTTGGGATCAACAGTTCAGAGTAATAGTGAGTGTGGAAGACAGGTTAAGAAGAGAGTACAGGCAGGATGGAGTGGGTGGAGAAGAGTGTCAGGAGTGATTTGTGACAGACGAGTACCAGTAAGAGTGAAAGGGAAGGTCTACAAGAGGGTAGTGAGACCAGCTATGTTATATGGGTTGCAGACAGTGGCATTGACAAAAAGGCAGGAGTCAGAGCTTGACATGGCAGAGTTGAAGATGTTAAGATTTGCACTGGGTGTGATGAGGATGGACAGGATTAGGAATAAGTATATTATAGGGTCAGCCCAGGTTGGAAGGTTTGGAGACAAAGCCAGAGAGGCAAGATTACGTTGGTTTGGACATGTGCTGAGGAGGGATGCAGAGTATATTGGGAAAAAGATGCTAAGGAAGAAGCTGCCAGGTAACAGGAAAAGAGGAAGGCCTAAGATAAGGTTTATGGATGTGGTGAGAGAGGACATGCAGGTGGTTGGTGTGACAGAGCAAGATGCAGAGGACAGGAAGAAATGGAAACAGTTGATCTGCTGTGGCGACCCCTAACAGGAGCAGCTGAAAGAAGAAGAAGAATGTTACAAAAAACAGTCAGTTCTTTTTGGAAGGCTCTGATGGAGCACTGGAAGAGGAAGATCTCTTCCCAGATTTGTCAGCTCTAGAAGAAGGAGACTTGTCAGATTTTGATGAACCCAGATCTTCTTGTATTGCTTCCGAGAAGGTTTTTTTAAAAGACCTTTTAGGATTAATTTGTTTTTACTCTCCAAAAGAGCCCTGTGTTTGAAGGAATGACAAATTGAACAAGACTCCTGGAGGTGGACAGCTCCTAGATAATATACACAAATAGTGCCTATCAGTTAGGGACATTTTCTGTCCACATTTCTCACATTTTTTGAAACCAGCGGGTTTCAAATCTTTAGAGGACATTCTGAACAAAAAAATTGAACATGAAGAAAGGGACTATATTATAAACTCAAATGCTTACCTTATCGAATCCCTAAACGTGGACCCGTCCTCATTGAACCGCATAAACACCGAACGCCCTAAACCGCAAAATTCAAAAAGTCGGACTGTCATACTTGTCCCACCCCACCTCTCGCTACATTCTACCTACACAAACTAAATAAACCACATGCATACACTAATCAAAACCCTACTTCTAACCCTAAACTAAACGCTACTTCTAACCCTACACTAAATCTTACATTTACCACCATGTATGCACTTAACTTAACTCGCACCCTAACCCTAAGGTCCGTAACTATCGCACACTTACCTTAAAAAGCTAAACCCAAACATAGTAAATAATCCACACACATACACTTAACAAAACCCTACACTAAATCTAACATACATTACCATCTATGCACTTACCTTAACCCGCACCCTAACCCTAAGGTCCATAACTATCACACACTTACCTTATGGACCTATACCGCAGAAGGCCAACCATAACGATTCAATGTTTCCAGTTTCACTCTTCTGGACAATCGCTGTTTTTGTGGTTTGATGAGGACAGGTTGACGTTTAGGGATTCGATAAGGTAAGCATTCAACTTTACAATATAGACCCGAAAAAAAGGCTAGAACAGCTTTTTTTTAACAATAGCAACAACTGCAACCACAACAGTAGTTAAGCAATCAACTACAATTGTTAAAGAGAGGAAAAAGGGGAGGGTACAGCCCTCTAACTTAAACGGGCTTTGCCTGGAAGAGTGAAAGAAGGGGGAACCCTCTAACTTAAACGGGTCAAGAGTCAAGCAGTTCTCTAACTTAAATTAAATAACTTTAACAATTTTAGAGAAAAAAAAGGTAAGAAGAGCCCTCTAACTAAAATAATCTAGTAAAGATGTTAGATAGAAGCTGGGATAGGGAAAATAAGAACTAATGGAAAATGATGGCCAGCAGCAGAAAAAATCAGCAGAACAAGGTGGAAATAACAAACTAGCACCAAACTAGTTATGTAAAGCACCAATAATTAAGAATAAGCAATTTTCAATAATAGTGATAATAATAAAGGAGTATACTTAGCCAGAGCCAGTAGAAAGCACCCAATCTTCCGAGCTTGTATATAAGTCCAAGTAGGATCTGAGGATCGGATCATAACCCATCCTGGTAAGAATGAAGGCGCGACAGAACAACACATACATAGTTTAATACCAAGGTTCATTAAGCAGAAGGATGTGCAGGCTGGAGGAAAGGGAGGTAAAGCATACTCAGATTTTAAAATCACAGTATATAATCACAGTGCTGGTTTAGTATAATTAGCCCTGATGGTTATACGACAGTATGGTGAAACAGATTTGATTGTCAATCGAACAAAAAGTTAAACAGAGATTGCCATAAAGTGTTCCATAAGCCAACCACTGCTAGGGTCTATATTACTTTATCGAAAAGAGAAGTCAACGAACACCTGTTCACCATTCAATAAACAGTGAACTGTCATTTCCGCAAATGGCTACTAGAGCAAATTATTTCCATGGGGAAAATTGCTTGGCCATCGACATGTATTTGCCCTTTCCCCACTGCAGTGCGATCTTGGACTTGGTATATTTAGTTAGGGAGCGTGTGGGGGGCACAGCCCCCTACATTGGTGGTGTGGGGGCAAATCCCCCCACTTTGACAGGTTTTGAGTACTGTCTCATTTCTAGTCGGCCAAGCTATTTTTTCTCCTAGGAAAAAATTAGTTGTTGTGGCCATTCACAGAAATGACAGTTTGCTGTTTAGTGGTCGGTGAACAGGCATTTGCTGATTTGCAATTTTGATGTGATAATATAGACCCCCCACTGGCAGGCTTCTATGTGATGGATTTCTAGTAGGAATCCTCAAAATGACATCAAGCAGGAGAGGATCAGTCCAGAATGCAAGCAAACATTAGTGAAATACTGAAGGTAGCTGAGAAAGCCCATGGCTAGAAGTTGGAATACATTCACGTAAAAGAAATGTATGGTACAGTACTTCAGAACTATTTTGCATGTGAACCTATGGGTTTCTGAATAAATTCTACTAATGCAAGTATAAAAAATAATTAAAAAGCCACACACACTGTGTGGAAATAATATCAACCCTGTATGATGCTGACCTGGGGTATAATGGTGTTTGCAACCTGCTCACAAAGTTAAAATTTTGGGAAAAGCCAAACTTATAGGCAGAAATAACAACAATAATAATATTGAGTAACAAATATGTTCGAATTAGTCAGTCATAGAACAGACTACACACAGGTTCACACAATGGCAAGGTTCTACCCCCTCAATGACACAAAGGAAGCTATGGATGAAGCTAACCAGATAAGACAATTATGTTGACCAATCACAGAAAGGCAGCATGAGACCATCTGCTGATAATTCAAAACACCAGAAAAACAAAGCCACCATAAAGATGAGGGTGATGAGAATGAAGGGTTGTGAGTGCTATATAGATGTTACATGTCTGTGGTATGGATATGATTAAACAGAAAGAGAGAGAGGCAGTACCAAATGGTGAGTATGAGTCCCAAAAGCAAACTTTTTTTAGATTAGATAGAATTGAGAAGTGATGTTACCTCCTTGTGGGCTAAATCATAAACCTGGCAGTTTTATCTTTAGAGATTAACTCAGTGATTGAAATGCTATGTTGTATTTCTAGAAGACTCAAAGAATACTTTGTGCTGAAAACATCTGTTGTAAGTCGCATAGCACCCACACACACACACACACACAATCTAATGATTTGCCAGAAAACCACAAATTTTATGAGGAACAAACCAAAAATACAAACACCATGAACTACAGGTGCACAGGATGCTACAGTGTTTGCAATAGCAGCAGCTCCAATGGAGCAAGATGTGCTAGTGGCTGCTCTCAGAGCCAGTGCATCTGACATGGCACTCAGCTGCCTTCCATTCCATTTCAGATGATGTCATCAGTGCCTAACCTACCAACACTTAGTTGATCAACTTTGAAAATTCTGGAGCTACTAGTCTAGTTCTAAACACAAAATGTGCTTTTGTTACCTAAAGTCTTCTTCTGCTGCAGTTGTCCACTTGACCTAAACTGGAACCTTTCATTTGGTCAGGTCAGTTAGTGGACAAACAATGGTAGCAACGTTCAGAATACATTTATGATGATAAAAAGCCAGACCTGAAAAAGCCTTATACTGTTTCTTAGTGGTTAGTGTGGGACAGCTTAACACTAATTCAATTTTCTAAGCCTGTGGTTTCTTAACACCTTGGCCTATTACTTAGCCCAAATGGTGGGCTTTTGCCATATCTAACTTGCACTTAGATGGGTTTGTAATCGACCCGGGTTTAACATACAGAATCTAAAATAACTTGGACTTTAGGAGATGGCTTTCCTAGTCTTCAGAAAAGATTACTAGATTATCATCCAAGCAGGCTACTTCATATCAGGTATAGGGGTCTAAGATTTTTGACTATCACATTACAGGTGTTCTATAGAGACAAAAAGCCAAGACTCTGTATTGAAAGAATCCACCTGGTGTGGAAAATGCTGTTTCCCTTAGCTTCTGGGACTAATTGTGTTTGCCAATAATTTTTTATTAAGCATAAATTGAAAAGAAACCAAGTCTTTCCCAATGTTTCAGTCAGTTCATCTGGTCAGTACATTGGATATGAATCAAATTTAGATATTGTATTTAACTTTCTGAAGTCATTGCAAAACCTTATAGACCCATCAGGCTCAGGGACCAATACACTAGGGCCATTCTACTCACTTTGGGATTCTTCCATGACCCCAAGTTTGAGCATTTGCTGTATCTCTTTAACTGTTTGGCATTTGGGATTCTAGTATTTGGCATGGTTTCAAATTTACTTCTTCGACAGACATGGGTTCAGTATCATGTTGGGTTAAACTGTTTCTAACAGGTAACTCTGAAATATGTCTTTATTCTTGAATACAGATTCCTTTACTTATTCTTTTGATCTGTGCCATTGATAATATCTGGCCAGTTTTTACTTCAGTTCATGGTGTGAGAGCTTTAACGTCCTGTATAACAATACTACAGAAACATCAGTTTCTCTCCAAGGCGTCAGACTATTTATGTGAAATAACAGTTCTGGTTTCCCTTTTCCTTGTTGTCTCACTCTACAATATACTGTACTTACTTTTTCTACAATTTCAAAAGGTCTTGGCCACTTTGCAAGGAACTTGTTTTCAGCAGTGTGTACTAACACACATTTTATTGTCTTGCTTGAATTCTCTGAGCTGGGAATTTTATGATATGCTCTCCACTGTGCCTTTTGTGTTTTCTGCACATCTTTTGTTATAGGCATTACAATTCCTATCCTGCAAGTCTGTAAATTACTTTGTCATAGTTGTAAGGGAGGAGGCAATGTTGTTCTACTCCCATGTTTCTTTTACTATACCTAGCAAGCCTTAGGAATGTTTGGCATATAGTAGCTCAATTGTGTGAATCCAGCTGAGGCTCATGATACTTTCCTTACAGCAAAAAGAAGATATGGAAGCAGTTGGCCACAGTTTCTTCCATCCAACTCTATGGTTGTTTGCAAGATAGAAGTTTAAGTCTTGTTAAAGTGCTCAAACAGCCCTTTTGTTTGAGGGTTGTATGCACATGTCCATAGTTGTTTCACTTTGAAAAACTGTAATCAGATATCCTTAGTTGTTTCACTTTACAACTCTGACAAAATTCATAAATTCCTCTTGACATGAATGGGTTACCTTGGTCAGTACTACTTATTTTACTATGGACTTTATAAAAACTCTTCATATGAGTAATACCTCAGGAAATACTGTTTCCTGATCATAATCATCAGGATTTACTGATGGTCTTTACTTAGTATACAACATTCTCTGCTATTCTTTCAAATGGAATATCTACAATAGGTAAGGGTAGACGGCTCTTAAATCCTGCTTTGAGTGTTGTCCTTTGATATTTTGGGCAAGCTGCACAAAAATTGTCTATGTCCTTCATAATACCAGACCAATAAAATCTAGCTAAAACACTAGGTTTTATCTTCTCCATTTTAGATGACCACCCAAAGTATGGATATGTATTAACTTTGTCACAAATGTTTTAAAAGAACTGAAAACTAATAACTGTGTCAACATTTGTTCTTTATCTTTGTTTACCTTATAGAGCAGGTTGTTTTTAGTTCAAATTATGGGTATGAAATGGGGCTGTTCCAAACCCTTGTTTCCACATCTACCCTTTGTATACTCTCACTAGTGGTACTTAATGTACTGTCTTCCCACTAGGCCTATTGGGTGGTCAGCCAAGTTGCTGTTACTTTTATCAGTACACTGATGTGCAGGCTGTGGCTTCTCTTATAAGTAAAGGTACAGATGTACCCCTTCAGTTATTCATCTTCTATAAAAAGGAATTCACAAAAATACATTTCTTCTGTCGGGGATACTGGTAGTTTACAGATCTTTACTTTAGCCTTTATCTTACCTTCTTTACCCTTGCAGTCCTGTTTCTGTTTAGATCATTGTTTCAATGTAGCAGGGAGAAGCTCAAGACCTTTTCATGTTCTCCATTCATTTTTTCTTCAGTATGAGATTAATTCATGTCTTCCCCATTTATACATCTACTTCTCTTAGTGTATCTTTAACAATGGGACCTTCCCTGTCAGTCTCCACATTTGTTTAAAACAAGACAAATGTAATTATTAAATTATCACATATGATACAGACAATCTTAAGTTTATATAAATGAAAACAAATCATCCCAATACAATTCCAGGGCAAACAGTATACGTCACAAGCCATCTTGACACAATTGTAGTTGCAAACATTATACATCACTTATAATCTATCTAGTCATTGTCAAACATTAAATACCTCATTCAAATCCTGCCTTCTTTTAAATTGTGTTACTTCTCTGCATGTCTTGTTCCCAAAATTTCCATTTTCCCATGTAATTTGCTCCTACCCTTTTCTAAAGATCCCAATTCTAGTTGTTTTATCTCTGTTACAATATTCACTATGTCAAGTACAGTTGGTTTAGACTTTGATTTCCATTTTCTAATAATAACATTTTTAGCAGCCACCATAATTAGACTCAGCAAGGCCTTACTATGTCTAGACAATTCCAATTTTGTATCATAGCTCAGAAAATCATTTCCTTGCTTATATAAATTTGCTCACCCAGTCTTATTGACAGAGTAGTCTGCAGGGAATCTTTAAAGTCTGTCAACTCATTACACTCCCAGAAAATATTTCTTCCCCATCACACCTCCAACATTTGCATTCTACCTGCAGAAAAATTCTTTGGAGTCTACTTGGGGTATAAATGTACCTATGTAAACACTTCCAAGCAAAGATCCTAAATCTTTTAGACTTTGCTGCATATTTGAGAGACTCAAAGACCAGCCAAAAAGAATAAAAACTAATCAAATAACTCATGGCATGAAAGAGAACAGAGATGCAAGGTGACCACAATATAAAAATACTTTAATTTAGTGCTTTTGTCCCAGTAACTTGGACTTCATCAAAATACAGACAGTACAACCAGGTCAATTTAAATAGTGATAATAATTAAACAACAATAAATTAAAACCATTGAAACAATTCACAAATCATTGTCTTCCGCCAACCAGATACTTAGCTCCCTTAAAAGGCACATAATACAAGTAACAGATAAATAAATATAATGTAAAAATCCAACAATAATTTGATAAATGATCCTACAAAAAATCATACAGATAATAATAATTCCTACAAAAAATAGGCTGCTTTAAGTCTTACTACTAAACTAATGGACAACTGATCGTTGAGTTCACTGGGTTCAAAAGCATAGGTTATAATCTGCCATTTTAACTCCTTGTATTCCAAATAGTCATTGGTTTCCCCCCCTACATCCTAGATCCACATGATCAATAACAAAAAATTTAAACATATGCTGTGGACATTTTTAATGACTTTAAATAGGGTGTTTCTCTCAACCTTATTCCTGATATCATAAATATGTTGGTAAATTCTAGTTTTTAGTGCATTTTTTTGGTTTTCTCAATATAGAAATGATCGCATGATTGACATAAAGCCATGTAGACTACACCTTTAGTATGGCAATAGAATTTAGCTGCAGGTCTAATAATACCCTTATATCCCCACCATTTTTTGCATTCCTAAGATTCATAAGAGCTTGAGTTACCCCCTTATGCCCAATTGTGGATGCTAAAGCTTCCAAGACTCTTCCCATTGCTAAATTTATTGATCATAAATTAAAAATATGCTGATCAGTTGGACCCTTGTTTACAAATATTCCTGGAATTTCCTATCCAAGGTGTCCAGTGAGATTTATGATGACCATTTATTAATGGTCACTATTAATGTATGTGATAATTTCTCAGTGATTCCTCATCAACAAGGGCTTGAATGGCATTTTAATTTTTTGTGTAGTAACACAGATTTGGACCACAGTAGTATTCTTACAGTTAGGTCCTGTATGGAATTGGTTTTGGAGAACAATTTTTAACTTTTGAAAACCAAATATTTAAACAAGTCAAGGGCATTGCAATGAGAGCAAACTGTGCCCCTACTGTATGTTTGCTGGTATAGTTCTGGTGCATTGGGGGGACCTCTTTGTGTTTAGATCCCAATTTAGGGATTGCTAGTCCCTATATGGTAGATACCTGGACAACATTGTTTTATTTTGGAAAGATACCGCAGAAAAATTGACAGGATTTTTTAGGTTATTTAAACACCACTACTTGTTTTTCGCGTTTTACTACGACTGTCGATAGGGACACAGTCTATTATCTTGATGTTACTATTAGCAAGAATTATCACACTACATTTTTTTCCATCCCTTTATAGGAAAGCAGTGTACTCTAATTCTTTTCCGCACTTTATTAGCTGGCACCCTGACCATCAAAAAAAGTCCTTAGTGAAAGGACAATATGTTAGATTAGCCAGAATGATGTCCAATGACTCTAAGTTCAGGGATGAATGCATCAAACATCTCCATATGTTTATGAGAGAGGGCACCCTGAGTATTTTGTTATGGATATTATGAATGAAGTTATGGCTAAGAGACAAAATGGAGTTTTTAAACCACTTCTTGGTACTTATTCTCAATCAAAGGTTTTGGTCTTGCGTGATGGTGACAATATCTTTAATTGAGCTTTAGTGTTACCATTTAATCTGCATTTTACTGATATTATGATTATCATCTTGAGAAATTGGCATATTTTAACCTAGATCCTGAACACCTGGCGTTGGTAGGGGAGAAACCAGAAGTTGTTTATAAGAAGGGTGTCAACATCAAGAAATACTAGAAAGACCTATGGTTAAAACCAAAAATGGGAGTACAAGGAAGTGTGGCCATTGTTCCCAATGTAGTTTTATTCTGGAACAGGAATTTGTTTTTGTTGGCTATGGTATTATTAGACATGCGTCTAAATACTACTGCCATACTAAAGTTGTAGTCTATATGGCTCTATGTCAGTCATGTGATCATTTCTATAATGCATGAAGAACTAGAATTTACTAACATATTTATGATATCAGGAATAAGGTTGAGAGAAATGCTCTATTTAAACACATTAAGAAATGTCCACAGCATATGTGTAATTGATCATACAGATCTAGGATGTAGGGGGGACCAACCAATGACTATTTGGAATATAAGGAATTAAAATGGCAGATTAGAACCTATGCCATTGAACCCCCTGGACTCAATGATCATTTGTCCCTTAGTTCAGTTTTAAGACTTAAAGCAGCCTATTTTTTTTGTAGGAATTATTATCTGTATGATTTATTTTTGTAGAATCATTTGTCAATTTTTTGTTGGATTTTTACAACATTGTATTTATTTGTGTTACTTGTACCATCAGGACTGTGCTTTTTATGGGAGCTATGTATCTGATTGGTGGAAGGCAATGATTTGTTAATTGTTTCATTGGTTCTAATTTATTGTTGCTTAATTACAATCACTATTTAAATGGACCTGGTTGTATTGGCTGTATTCTGATGAAGTCCAAGTTACTTGGATGAAAACACTAAATTAAAGTATTTTTATACTATGGTCAACTTGTGTCTCTGTTCTCCTTTGTGCCGTGCGTTATTTTATTTGCATATTTGGGAGACATACATATACCCCCCATTGTTTCTTTGTGAACTGCTTATCCAATCTCTCTTCCCAATCCTTTCTAATCTTCTCTGATATATTCTTATAATTATCATGCAATATTTTATATGCTCCACTAAATATTCCTTTTTTAACATCAGCTTCTGTTCTAGATTCTACTAAACACTCTACAAGTGCTACTCTTTCATTTAGGACTCCTCCATTTCTTTCTCTTTACCTATACTCTGATATCAATCCTTGACAGGGAAGGCAATCTCTAACCTGCAATCCAAATAACTTCCTGACATCTTCCCATTCTATTACCTTTCCCTCTCTAGTTATTTGCTCACAATACCTTGGTTCCTTTCCAGTTTGCTCCAATAAATTCCAGCACCCTCATACCTATTGTCTTTATCTGTAATTGCAGTCATCCCTATTGGCAGAATCTCCTTTCTCCATTCCTGTGTTGGAATACTTTCTGCTATTTTATGAATAAAATGAATCCAAAAGCCCACTCTCCCCTTGTTTCTTGAACTTCCCACTGTTTCATTATCATCCCTTTACACTTTGAATTAAAATTTTCTGCTTGTACTGTGTATAGTAGTCTTACCTGTGTTGCTCTAAAATACCCCTTCAAATTGGGTAATCCCAGTCCACCTTGTTCTGTTGGAAGAATCAGCTTATCCCACTTAGGTTCATAGGTTCATAGGTTTATACTAGGCTATCTGCCCTAAGGCATTTATTTATATGAAAAAATACTGTGCCCATTAGTTTGTTGTGCCTCTGTCCAGCAGTGACCCAGAGATGATTCCGATCTCCCATCCACAGGTCTAGATTTCTCTTGAACAGAGTCAGCGAGGTGCTCTGCCTCACATGGACCGAGTCTCTGAGTGGTTTTGGTGGATTTGGATTTTTGAGGTGGAGCATGTCCATTAATTCGGGTTGGACATGGCCTTGTATGTCAGGCACATGTCACCTCTGAGCAACTGAATAGAGCTGAGTTTCTTCAATCTGGCAGCATATGACAGATTTTGGAGTCCCTTTATCCTTTTGGTGAGGAACTTTGGGGTCTCTCATCATTGGTCTGATAAGTGAAGATTACAGGGGAACAATGACCTCACTAGATCTGGATGTGAATCCCTTCATGATCAGGTGGGCAATGTAGAAGGTCTTTCTAACCACTTTAGCAATGTGAGTGTCAAAAGAAAGGCCACTGTCAACCTGGGTCCCCAGGTCCCTGATAACCTCTTCTGTGCTTAGTGGATTGCCACCTATATGGTAGCTTGGGGTTACCTTGTTTTTCTTAACTTCAGGCCATGGCTCTGGCACCAGCTATCTGTTTCCGTGAGTCCCTTCTGAAGGATATCAGTTTGCAGTCATCTGCAAACTTTGTCAGCAAAGTCCTCCCATGTTGGCCTGTACTTCTGAGAAGTAGATGCCAAACAATAGAGCAACTCTAACCCTGTGGGTTCAAGGTCAAGGTAGGCTGTATGGACTGCCTTTCCTCATCAATGGCCTTGGTGACTATTACCAAGTTCAAAAGGCATGATCTTCCCTTGACAAAGCCAAACTGGGTCGGGTCCAATGTCTGCAAGTCCCTATATCTTTGTTTATGAGCTCCATTATGATCCTCTCCATAGCTTTGCAGACTAGACTGGAGTGGGACCACAGTTGCCGACGCCACTCCTTGGGCACGTATCCTGTGGTAAGGCTGAGATTAAACAGCTGCCTTATGTGCGGTTTAATTCCTCATTACACCATCCGTCCCATTGATGCTGTGTTTTTAGCTTTAGAGAGCAGCTTTCACATTTGAGATGTCCGGGAGGCTACACCTCCTTTAGGGGTTTGCACTGAACCTGTCTGCCAGTATGTTGGCAATGTCTGTGGGTTCAGTGATTTTTGTATCATTTTGGACTAATTCTGAGCATATCTGTGAGTTTCCACCCAGGTTCCTAACATAGCTGAAAAAGGCCTTATGATTGTCCTTTGAATCCATGGCAATTTTTCTCTCAAAATTGGCCTTAGTTGATTTTATGAGTGCTCGCATTTTTTACTAATAATGATCAGGGTGACTTCATGGATTTTGTTCTATCATGTAATAGCTTTCTCCTCTTATTGTAAAGTTTGTTAATGGCTGGGGTCCACCAGACTGTTTGTGGAAAGAGTCTTGGTTTTATTTGGGATTGCCTGATCCATGCAGTCCTGGAGGTGTTCATAGAAGGCATTTGTAAGGGCTGGTTGTGGTTTCCTCTGACTCAGGGGCCTTGAAGGATACCACACCAGTCTTGAGTAGTGTGAAGTTTGCTTTAGAGAAGTTCTTCACTATGGTCTTTTTGTTTGGGGTGGGGGGATGTGGATTTCCAGTGAGATTAGTTTATGATCAGATCTCACCAATGAGGGATATACTTCGTGTGGAGCATTTTGTCCCCATGTTTGTGACAATGAGATCTAGTATATTTTCTCCTCTCGTGGGAACAGTGACTAGCTGTTCCATGGCATTTGAATTTATGAACTCCAGGAACCGTTGGGCTAGAAAGTTAGGGCTTGAGTAATGTTCCCAGTCTATATAAGTCACCCAATATGATGGTGTTTGGAGATACATTTATACCCTCCAGTGTCTTCAGGAAGGCTGTGTGGGGTTCCTGAGTTTGAGAGGGTGGCCTGTAGCATGCTACAATTTGTAGAGCAGTTTTGCCTATTGTTAGCTGCACCTGGATGGCCACCAACCTGGAGGTGTGAGTATCCTTTATGAATATGGATACACCCCTTCTTTTGTGGAGTGGTCCGGGTTTTGGGGCGCATGATATGAGGTAAAACCTAATAGTGCCGGGTGCTCTCAGGAGCCTTGAACCAGGTTTCAGTTACAGCACAGACATCGATGTTCTCCATACTGAGAAGGGCCTCGGTGCATTTTGAGATTTAGACTTCTGGCATTGAGCAGCATTACCCTCAATTTCTTCCCATTTTTGTTTTCTAGGGTGGTAGGTTTAGAATTTGAGCCTTGCCTAAAAAGGCACTATGGGGTGGCAAGAGCCTTAGCCAATATCCGGAATCCCAGGGTGACAGGTCAGCGTGGCTTGTCAAGCATGTCATCCCAGGCAGACAGACACTGGATCCCCTTTGAATGACACCAGACATTAAGCCAATTGTTAAAGCTGATCATCTTGTCTCTATATTGTGGCATCATTCTTGGTGAAGGAAGGATACTGCTCAGGGTTAGGGTCATACCTGCCTGGGCTACATAATCAGAGAGCTCCTCTATGTCTCTTTTCATGCAGTCCAGGCTCAGGTCGTTCACACCAGCATGGACAATGACTGTGTCATATTTGTACTTGCTGTGGAGTGACCCAGTGCTTGTGTTATGTGGCGGATTCAGGCAGCTTACTGTGACCCTCTCCTTGTTCAGCCTGGTGAGTGGGACGTCAGTGTGTCTGACTATGGAGTCACCTATGACAAGTATGTTTGGTGTTGTATTTGGCCTTAAGGGCTGTGACTGCTTTGCACACTGCTTTTGTGGTTTATGTGTTGCTTGTGGGGTGTCTTGAGGTAGCAGTTGTTTGGGTGTCTGCTTTGGAGGCCTCTGCTGTTTAGGTAAATTTTACTCAGAGCCAGTATGTCTTTGTGTGTTTATGTGTTTGATTCAGTGGAGTGGTAGCATTATGTGAGGCTGGTTCTGTGGTGTGTGTAGTTGCCTTCTCCTCCTGTCTGGTCTTGCCAGTCCTGAGTTGAGAGAGCTCAGCCTCCAGTTTGGCTAAATAGCTCCATCTCGCAAGTATTTGTGTTATGTGGGAGGAGGAGAGGGTTGTCTGTGTACATGAGGCAGTTATAACATTGCCTCAAGATTCCCAGATTCACCAGCTGGACCGGAGAGGAGATTGACAACTGACCTTTGGACATGCTAGAATAATATTGGGAAATCCTTAATTGAAAACAAGGGCCAGTGGGGAGTGAGGGTGTAGTGCTTTTAATTTTTAGTGCTGACTTATATAATTGCTTTAGTGAGCAAGTGCCAGGTAACTTGAGTGCAATGTGATACAAGTAACTAAATGCAAAAACGACAAACAGTAACTTTCTTTCAAGTGAAACAAGGAAATAAAACTTGACGTTTGCCATCTTCCACTGCCAGATAAAAAATCTTTCAGTTCTTTATTAATTGCAATACACAGCTTCTCCTCTGGTTGATAAAAATATGCTTGACCTGTGTATAAGACTAAAGGGACTAAAAACATTTTAACTGCTTGTATCATGCTATCAATTTCCATATAACAGAGCTTCCATTTTCTCAGTTTTTGTATTTCTTTTGTTTAATCTCTTCCCACATATCCTTAGCTGCCACACCAAAATAATTTTAATCCATACTCCTAAATACTTAATTTTAACATATTCCCATAAATATGGATACTGCTGAACAATTTGTGTGTGGGTACATAATTTGCTGCTATAGCCTTTGTTTTAGCTTCATTCATTTTGTATCTCAAAAAGACTGGAAACTTTTTCCAAATGTTCCACAACACTGTAATGTCCCTTTCTAGTTTTGTCAGGAATAAATAATATCATCTGCAAATCGAGACAGCTTTTCTTGACTACCATACCAATTATATCATTGGATTTCTGAGTCCTTTGTTTTCTTTGTCAGTGGTTCTAAATATAATCCAAATAACAAAGGAGAGAGAGGACACCCCTGTCTGGTTCCACTGCTCAAGCATACATTATCAGAAAGGATCCCGTCGACTTTAATTTTCACCTTCAATCCCTCATATAGCCTCCTAATCAACCTTATAATTTTATCAGAGAGGGAAAGTATTTCCATTGCCCTACCCATAATGTTCCTGCTTAGTCTGTCAAATGCTTTCTCTGCATCAAGACCCACCAGTAACAGTGGTATTTTCTTACATTCTGCTTCCATCTGGATAACCTATGTTCTCTTAATGTTGTCAAATGTTTGCCCCCTCCTCATAACCACACTGATACATATCAATCAATGTTGGCATTAGATTTGCCATTCTTTTAGCCATTATAGATATAAACACTTTATAATCATAGTTTAGTATTGAAATGGGCTTGTATGAAGCTGGACCTGCTAGATCTTTATCTTCTTTAGGTATTATGGTTACCACCACTTTCTTTCAGGATGTTGGTACTTCTCCTTCTAAAATACTGCTAAACAAAACCTTCCAGATCTTTATTATTTTTCCCTCCTAGCTTCCAAACTTCCACAGGAATGCCATCTATTCCTGGGGACTTTCCTGTAGATTGGTTATACATCACCATTTTTATCTCATCTCCTCTTATCCTTACTGTTAGTAATTGAGCTTCATCTAGCTCTAACCTTGGCATGTTTAATTCTTCCATAAACATTTCAATTTGTACCTTTTCTTGATTTTCATATTTCTCTGTTTTTACAGGCTTCATTGAATTTCTGAAATATTTTAATACTTCTACACAATCTCTTATCTTCCTTGTTATAAGTTCCCTAAGCTTGGCAACAGCCCTTTCTACTTTTCTGTTGCCCAAGTTGTCCTAAAAGTTTTTGTGCTCTAGAGTTATTATAAAAAAAGAGCAGTTGCTTAACAGCAATCTTTCTAACCACATCCATAATATTGAAGTCATCCCTTATTTACTGTTTAGCATTCTGCAGTTGCTCCTCTTCTTGTTTTGCAGAATTCCCCTTATTTTACAATGCTTTTAACATTTGTCAGTCCCTCTAAATAATTCTTACTTCTTAACCATATCTCCCTTTGTTTCATTTCCACCTTATTTTTAAACTCCACATTAATTTTATCCCACTCCCTAGCTATAGTTTTAGAAAAATTTCCATCTTTTCTAATAGATCCTGGATAATTTCCACTACTCATTCATTAACTTCCTCTCTTTTCAGCAAATAGATGGGAAAGTGCCAGTGTCTCATTTTATTTCATTACCCTGTGTTTTTATTTTACTTATTATTGGTACATGAACTGAAATAGTTATTGGGTGTGTATCAAGACCTTCAATTAAATGCATATCTTGCTGTGAAATATAAATTATGTCTAGTCTAGCCCGGTTTTTGTATCTTGGTGAATAATATGTAAATTCACTCTGAACTCCTAGTACCGAATTCACATCTTCCATGCCAGATAGTTTCATACATTTCTTCAAAAATCTACCCTTCTTTGTTATATTTTCCATTCTGGGCCCCCCAGACACATCTTCACTGTTGCAGGTCAAATTCTAGTCCCCACCTATCAGTAATATTCCTTGCTGAAAGCTGATTATTTCTCCCAGAATTTCCTTAAGCTCCATTATAACAGTTTTTGGTGGAATATAAATACATGCCAGTGTAAATCTCCTCCCTTGGCAGTAGCCCCTTAGTACTACAAATTTACCATTATTATCTTTTTTATACTCTTTTATCACCATTGGAGCTTCTCTTGCAATTAATATAAGTACTCCTCTTTTATTTTGCCCCAAGTATTCTGCTGAATAACCATCCTGAAAACCTTTCTAAATCAAAATCACATGTTCAGATCTTTCCAAGTGTGTCTTGTATAGCATAACTATTTGCACTCTATATTTTTAATATAATTCACTATTCTTTTTTTGTATTTATCTGTGAGACCATTGTTTAAAGACATTACAGAAAGAATCATTGCCTTGAAAAGTTATTACTCTTAGCTTTTATGTATAGCAGCTTTTTTTGCTACATGCATACACTCTTTGTCATAATTAATCTTTTATGTAGTTGTTTCTTGTCATCTCCATTTCAGCCTTTGTCACATCTTACAAGCCATTTTGTTTTACTGAAAGCCCTCAAAAAAAAAAAACACCCAATACCCCCTAAAACCTATTAACTTAATAATAACACCCAAAACTATTTACATCTTCAAATATTTAAGTTTTAAGCTACTAATAGGAAACAAATGTTCCAAAGTGGCAGCCACACACACAGACTCGACAAAGCCTAAAAGAAAAGTTATCCATGCTCAGACACATGGTACAGCCTGCTTTTCTACTAACTGCTATCTGGCTTTGTCTTATCTTTATAGCTCTCTCAGCTGGGAAAACACCTGAATGATTTCAGAAGACATTTTCTCCAAGCCATTTCTCTTTAACACATTGTCTCCTAGATACATGAGAACAAGATACAAAACTGCCAAGCTTACATATGTTTACTAGAAAAAAAGCCTTATAAGATTCAATATTATTTTTCATTTACTTGCTTTCTTTTAAAACCTTACTATATTAAGCTAAAGGTCTCAACCTGGTCGCTTCACTATGCAAAAATGAGAAAAAAAGCACATTATTTTTTTCTTTTGTTATGCTCTTTTAACCAGATGTTTTTACACTGCAGTGCCTACATTTTTTAAAAACTGAACAAGGAGAGAGACGAAGGGAGAAAGAAAAAAAAAGAAAGACCTATTTTCATTAGTGTCCTCATTATACTTAAAATAACTGAGAAAACTTTAATTTACAGCATGCAAAGAAAATCATTCACCATAAAAATAGTACCATTAAGAAAAAAAGTTATTTTACTTACACTTAACCTCTCCCCCTCTTCCCCTCTCTGAGTAATTTTCTGAGCATTAATGACATGAAGTAGGGCATATGCCCCACAGTCCCCTAAAAGTTTAACAAAGTCTAATATTTCCAGATTTTCTTGTTTTGTCATGTTTCATAAATATAACCATTGCTTTGTAACCCCACATTTGTCAATTTCCAAGTTACTGGTTTTATTCTTGTTCATCTCCATCTCCCAAGTCCTGTCTCTGCTTATTTTCCAACATTCTCTCAGTTCTTCTAGTTGACTCTTGTACTTTTTTCCATCGAAACATTGGAAAATGTTTCACTGGCATAGTCCCTCTGTGGTTCTTATTACCAGAACAACAAGAATCAGAATATCTGTCTGTTTCACAGCTCAATATTTGTTGGACAAACTTTTGTATTTCTTCCTTAGCATGTACTTCATCAAAAAATAATTTTGTCCCTCCAGGAAAAAATACTCTGATGATAGTTGGGTAAAGCAGTTTGAATCTCACTCCTGATTCTTGACATTCCTTAAATAATGAAATAAATGTACTCCTCTTCTGCCTGATGAACAATTAAGTCATTCTCCACAAACACTCTGTTGTCTACCATTTTTAGAAAGTTGTTCTTATGCCACAGTATTGTCAGAATCAACTCCTTCTGTTGGTAATATTACATCTTTACTATTAAAGGTCTAGGTTGCTTTCTCATAGCCAGGTTTGGAGTAGACACGCAGAAAGTGCCCTTTCAGTTAACAATTCCTATTGTGGAATACCAGTCCAGTTGCTTATTTGTAGTTTCATATAATTAATAGTCTGTTCCTTCCAGCTTTTCTGGTACAGCAGAAAATCTCAGATTTTCCCTATGTGCTCTGTCATCTAATTCTATTATTTTTTGAAACATCTCTTCTTGTGCAGTCTCAGATTCATCCAGCCTTTTCTTCATTTTGACCTCTGGGTTTTGCAGTTTTATAATCTTATCTGAATATCCATTTAAAGCTTCTTTCATTGTCTCCAGCCTTTTACTGTTTGAGGTGATGTACTCCCTCAGCGTTTCATTTATTTTAATCATGTCTATATGCAGTTGCCGTATATTTTCCTCTAGGTTACTGGAAGTCATGTCTGGAGCTTGCACTGCTTGTTGCTGAACAGCTGCAGTACTTTTCCCAGTCAGTGTTTCTTTGTCACATTTTGAAACTGGTTTTCCTTCAGGTCTTCTGTATTTATATTTTCCTGGTACCCAGACAGTGCACTTACTAGCCAGTTACTAAAATTTACCCAGAAATTTAGGTCCACTGGCTTTCTCTGCTAAGTTTCTGTTTTCACACTGGGAGAGCTAGAATTAAGCTGTTACTCAATCTGCAGCCATCTTAGAAGTCTCCTGTCAGCCTCCACACTTACCTGTTTTATAACTTTAACAACCATGGCATTTTAAAAAGATTCTGTAGCAGATTTATTTCAACCTTCTATCAATAGCCAAATATTAGTACCTTTTGTGTTTTCTAGCCCTTCACCTTTTTCTTTACTGGTGCAATATATATATCCAAATGACTGCTTTTCTTGTATCTTTCATAGGTCTTTGACTTGGAGAAATCTTGACCTGTTATCTCATCATGTGTTAAGCTAGGCACTAGAGATACTGGCTGCCAACAATTTGCCTAAAACATGCTTTGTTTCTTTCTGTATTACATGGTTCCTTTTGTCTCCATGTACTCATTGTATATTAATTTATTTACTAGCTGTTTTATTCTTACAAATGTATTGTGATTTCAGTAATATGATTGTGTTCAGTGAGTCCAAAAATCCTTGCATTGCTCCTTTCCACAACATTACATTTAATAAGTTTAGTAATGGCACAGTGGCAAAAAAGTGGATTCTTAAGATTCAAGTAGTTAAAATTTGATCATTATCTCATTCCACACATGAAAGTTCATAATTATCACATTTCCTAGGCATGCTTTCAGGCAAAGGTTGTTGTCAAGAATTAACATTTTTTTTTAAAGATACACTATATCTGTTAATAGCTCTGCAGTAATTTTATGTATGCTCCTTTGAGAAAATGTACAATAAATCAACTCAGATTATAACATTTTTCCTTTTTACAGTCAAAGAAAAAATACTTACTTAAAGGTTTATTGCTAGGCCTTGCTGCAGTTGAATCTGGCATGGGTTTACAATTTCAGTTAATGACAGACATTTTACTAAAACCACTAAATGTTCAGAAAATCTTGGATCACTCTGGAATAGTCTTTTTTTTTCTTAAATTGTTTGGAAGCACCCTTTCAAACTTATCTACAGTCCTGATTGTTTTTGTGAACATTACACAAGCTAGCCTCAATTTCAGATTATGAAACAAATCAGCAATTTGTCATTTTACCAGTCTGCCATACTGAGTGCTCAGTTGTGAAACTTAAGTAACTACACTTTGGATGAATCCACCGACCTAGCCACACTTCTTGTTTCATTTCTGATAGTTATGTGCATCAGCATTCATCAAGGTGTGTGAATGCTTTTAGTGAGTCTCTGGATGGATGTGAGGGCATGTCCCATTCAGCTTGAGGCCAGTTAACTCTGGTCGTATAGCTTTCAAATGACACTAAATAAGCTTTCACATTGTCTTTCATTCTAAATTTTTTGTACAGGTGTACTGTTTTTGAGGCTGTCACTGAAGTAGAAGGTTGGGTTGGTTGGGTTAGTATAGTGGGCATTTACTGTTAGAGACTGAGCAGATGTTGGTCAGTGGTTGAACTTTTTATAAAAGCTGACCAGATGTTGGTCAGTGGCTACATTTTTTTCCTGGAGAGCTGCAGTAGAGATCACTACAGCCTTAATTATTTTCCATACTGAATATAACACAGGTGCTGCAATTTCAGTACACACACAAACTTTTATCTTCAGAGAAAAAATTTTACCTGCAGAAAATTTCTTCTTGAAGCAGCTCTTCTCATTGCCATAAGGATCCCATTTGCTAGAGCAACTCATATTGGTATAGAGGTTTTTATGCTTTTTTATACAATTTAGCACACAAAATAATCCAGGTCAGTTCCACAATATCACTTTAAGTAATGCTGCACACAGTAAGGTTAGCATTCCTATTTGGGGTTGGGAAAACTAACATAGGCAAATAAATCTCTTTCAGCTGGCTTAAAATTTTCAGTTTATAACACAACTGCATTTCTGCATGCATTCTCCACCAATATAGCAACTTTGTGTGTGTGCAGTAATAGAACAAGGCTCTGAAACCAGCTTGTCATTAGTATGTTAAACTCTATTTATAAGGAAGAATATAAAATTGTTTTCCTTGCCGAAATTGTGTGGAGTGACAAAAAACTTGAATAAACAACCAAATAACTAACAAAATTAAATAAAATAAAAAACACATATGTGTATACACCACCAGTATGTTTCATTCAGTGCATATTTTTTTTCTACAATCCAGTCCACTTTGGCCTTTTTTAATGAACAAAACAACATTTACAAACACCATTTTCCCCTCCAACACTCTTTCTCATACAGACAGGGTAATTCCCTCAGTTTTTATTTTAAAGGGTAACGGCTCCTATCTCATTTCCAGTTCTATGGAACACTTTGCAGAGTGCCTTAATTTTTAGATGTAGCTCCCTGGAAACTCCTTTTGGGAACCATTCTCTAGACTCAGAGATCAGGAATCTAACTCTCTCATGATGTACTAACCATGACATATTTCTAGAGGTAGCTGCTCCCCATTAGTTACCATGGAGAGCTACATATCTCTGTTATGCATGCCTACTTCAGAAGTTTTGCATTTCTTATTTATGGCACACCATTTAGCAGACACAATGCCAGAATAAGTAGTGTGTTTTCCATGGTCAATATTCATTATACTACAGTACTACTAAGTCATGCATTTTGTTAAAATGTGTTTAATGTGGAACTTTTCTTTCAGGGACAGAGCTGAAAAGGTGCATGGCCCAGCAGGACCTTCCTCATAAACAAAGACAACTAACTGGATAAGAACACAAATTATATTGCTTATTTCCATCAGTCATTAGTACAGTCACATAGACAGTAGAGAACACAATTATTTCAATGGTTTAACGATACCCACAGCAGTAAAACCTAAACGTTTATGCACTCTATAGTAAAATAAGAGTACAGAAAAACAACATGAAATAAACTCTTAGTGGTATGAAAGAACTGAAACAGCTTTACACACAGTACATGACACTACAGTACACAGATTGATTATTTGATTGTCTGTTTGTTTTCATTATAATAGTAAAAATGAAAGATGGGAGTCTTTGTTATGGAGTATTTATCTGCATAGTTCTCAACCTTCCATCCCCAAAATGTGCAACACAACCTGTCATTATGTAGAATAAATGGACAAATATACAACACTTTTTAAGGGGTGGATTCATGAATGTACACTAAGTGTACATGATCTGTATTCAAGAGCAGCCTTACCACATTTTCTGTGCTGCCTATTCACTCAGAAAGATTAGGCAAAGTGTAGACATAGGCTCCACATTTTGGTAACCTTTCTGAACCCCCCCCCCGATATATATATATATATATATATATATATAGTTGCAAGAAAATCAGTGGGAACTAAAGGAGATGACGTATCGGAATTAATTAAAGATAAACACACCTCTAGATTTTTTTTTTTGTGTCTTTCGGCTTTTCCCGGTTAGGGTCGCCACAGCAGAACTCCGGTCCGCTAATGATTGGTAGTGAATTTTTACGTACCGGGTTACCAGCCCTGACACACAACCTTCAACGAAGGCACACCCCATTCACATATGCCTCCACACAGAAGACGCTCTAGCTGAGAATCGAATGGGACACTGTCTTGCTATGAGGTGACAACGCTACCACAGCACCACCACCACGTGTACACCTCTAGATTGGTTAAACAGCACAATTCCCTTGAATTACTTCAGATGTAACTGACTGTAGGTAAGATCCCTCTTCAGGTCATTGCCAGCTATAGCGCTCCCTCCATGAATCAGGACATCCACTCGGCCTACCTGGATCTATTTAAGTCAATCAAGATGCAACCAAACACCCTGGTTTTGGGTGACTTTAATTTCCTGTGCATAGACTAAGTAAATTATACGTGTTCTTACCCAAAGGTTCCTGGACATCGTTAACTCCAATGTCTTGGACCAGCTGGTTGACACACCCACAAGGGACTCAAACATCCTGGACCTGGTGCTCACCAACATGGGAGACCACTGCACCACCCCCAGTGTATGGCCATGGTGAGATCTGACCACAAATCAGTCTTGTTAGAAGTAACTATAAGACAAGACTTCTCTTAGCAACAACTAGACTTAAAAACTTCTCCAAGGCCAATTACAACCTCTTATGTGATGGCATAAATAGCTTCATAGCCCTTACCCCCACCGATGGAACAGACACCTATGATAAGTTATTCACCAATGCTTTATAGAAGCATCTGTACAATAGTATTGGCTCTGCCATACCTGATAGAATCAAAGCAAAATCTTCAAGGAAAAATAAACTTGCCTGGTGGACAACTGCCATGAAAAGGCTACACAACAAGAGAAAGAAATTGCTGTCTAAGAGCAGGAATGAATGGTCTTAAAACTGGAAACACACCCTCCTCAACTTAAACAAGCAAATAAGACTCCTAGTGAAGTCCTCCAAAGCTAACTATGAATCCAAATTAGCTTCTATAATTAAGGATAACCACAAGGCATTCTTTAATTACATCTGTAACTTCAAAGGTAAGGCCCAGATTTGTGCTGAACTCATAGTTAATGTTACAACATATATAGAACCTATAGATAATGCAAACCTGATGGCTGACAGGTTCAGGGAAAATTTCAGTCTCCTGTCCCTGCCACATATACCCCAAAGCATCCCAAACTCCTGTCCCCACCTAGTATCTCTGAGGAGTAGGTCTTATATGCCCTCTCCAAGGCCAAAAACACAGCCTCTATTGGCCCAGACACAACATCCTGGGCTGTGTTCTACATGGTTTAAGACAGGAATTAGCATCACCATCGAGCACGCTTTTCAATCACAGCCTAAGTACTGGCTTCTTCCCAGTGGAATGGAAAACAGCTACCATCATCCCTTTAAACTAAAGGGGTTCATCCACAGACCCCAGGAACAATAGACCCATTAGCCTGATCAGCCTTATCTGCAAGGCCATGGAACAAATCATCATGGACCTTATTAACAAAGATATAGAAAATCTCCATACACTCGACCCTACCCAGTTTGGCTTTATCAAGGAGAGAGCATGCCTGTTAAACTTGGTGGACTTCTTAGAGACAGTCACCAAAGTCCTAAACGAGGACAGATCTGTGCATACGGCCTACCTAGAGTTAGCCAAGGCCTTTGACACAGCCCCCCACTCAAGCATTATTGATAAACTCACTCAGCTGGGTATCAACCCATATACTGTCAGGTGGGATGCAAACTGGCTCACTGATAGAACTCATACAGTCAAAATAGGAGACTCGACCTCCTCCAGCAGACCCATAATCAGTGGTGTTCCACAGGGATTGGTTCTGGGACCCCTAAGGTTAGGAATCTATTTTTCTGAAGTACAGGCTAAAACTAAAGGACTGTGGCTGACAAAGTTTGCTGATGACTGCAAACTGGCAGTGATCACTGAAACCCCTAGCGATGTCAACATCCTGAAAGAAGGTCTTATGCAGACTAATGACTGGTGCCAAAGTAATGGCCATAAACGTAATACAAAAAATGCATTATGATCCCCTTTGGCAAGGGTGATGTTCCTGCAAACTACTATATCAGTAGCAATACCCTAAGCACATAGTCAGTGGTGAGAGATCAGGGCACACAGGTTGACAGCAACTTTAACTTCAATCACCATGTCTCCACATTGGTAAGAAGGGAATTTTATATTGGTCATCTCATAAGTAAGAGCATGGCCTCCAGAAAAAAAGTGGTTATAACCCCCTTGTACTCTTCACTCATCAAACCAATAATAGAGTACAACGATGCATTTGCTATGTTCCTTTCCAAACATCTGCAGCAACTGGAGACCACAGAGGTTCCTTACAAAGAAAATTCAGGGTCATCAAGATCTGTCTTATGCAGACAGATTGAAATCATTGTCACTTTACTCTGTGTCATATAGGCTGCTTAGAGGCAACCTGTGTCTTGCATATACAGCAATCTCTGACCCAGCTTTGATGGAAATGCTGCATATTCACAAGTCAAATGGCACACAAATCACTCACTCAAAGGACCTTAATCTGGTATGTGACATCAATGGAACTTGCTGGAGAAAGAGATTTGTCACATAGAGTTTGCCCCACGTTTGGAACAAGCTTCCTATTCATGTTAAACAAAGCCCCTCATTGCCCCTGTTTAATCACAATTTGGACTACTGGATGGGTAACCAGAAATTCATGCTGGCGGTTCCACTTGTGTCCCTCTTGGACAGGGGCAATAGTTGCTGATTTTAGTATCTGCTTCAACCAGACACCCTTGGGAACACAGGTTGAACTTGGCTAGGCTTGTAAGGGCCCTGGAGCCATAAGCCTAGTAACCTCCTATGATCCTATGAAATTATGAGGAAAAAGCTGGGAGTTAAGCTTGTGTTGCCTATTCACTCAGAATGATGTACATTTAGATTAGGCATTAATACATCTGGCCATAACAGTCTTAATGAGGAAGACCACAACATGGTTAAAATGTATTACTTAGAACATTTGTTTAAAAAAAAAAATGTGTGATAAACTACTGCAGTGTGGAACAGTGCCAAACATGGAATTTTTAAGACTCAAAATGAGGAATATTTCTCCTTATTTATTTATATTTTAAACACAGGTGCAGATTCAATAAATGTAGTGTAT
This sequence comes from Protopterus annectens, assembly GCF_019279795.1. NCBI lineage: Eukaryota > Metazoa > Chordata > Ceratodontiformes > Protopteridae > Protopterus > Protopterus annectens. The sequence goes on from NC_056745.1 coordinate 1,265,655,585, forward strand.
AGGAGCTAGCAAGTTAGGCTGGTGCACGGCAAGAGCACTTGTTAGACCCAAAATCAGAAAAAAGGCCAGCACCAAGGAAGCTTCAGAAGTAGTTTAATAAAACTGAAACTAGACCGGTTTCAGCAGCAAGGCTTTCATCAGTAGTGTAGTCAGCAAAAAGCACTTAGTCATCATCTTATATAATGTTCTTTAAGGCATCTAAATGACATCACTTCCTGATAAGTCAAAAATGCAAACAAGGCAAAAGTAATTGAAAATACAATCAAGGCAAAAGTAATTGAAAAATACATAGTTCAGTAAACAAAAAAGTTTGCCTGAGTTGCATGCATATCTCCAGATTATAATGAAAAAATCCAAAGAGACACAGTATACTGGTATATCAATGATAATAAACAAACTTAATAAAGACATACAATAAAGGGTAAATGCCCAAAATAAACCCGAAACAAAAGTCAGGTTATAAGAATTCTGGTGTTGAATACCAGCCACAGTATCCTAAATTGAGCTGAAATGCAAAACCTAAGCAATGCAACCTGATAAGAAATAAGTACATATACGTAATGCAAGTGTTGGTTAATTACAAATTATAATTTATCATTTAATCCAAGAGGGAAAAGCCCCCCAAGTTTAATGATCCACCTTTTTTCTTTGGTATTTAGGATATCATGCCAACCTGTTTTAAAAGATCGATTCCCTATGATATGATCAATGATGGTGAATGTAAATTTGGCAGTGGGATGTTTGATAACATGTCTATATAGTGCATTAGTTAATCTTCTGTTTCTAATGTCACCAAGGTGTTCAGAGATCCTGACACGAAACTGTCTAGACTATGCATCATTTGCACCCATTTATGCTGATCTTTTTATGGGCTACATGGAAGATATGATTTTATATGACCCTTTGCACAACATATATCTACCTGAGATTGATATATGGAGAAGATACCTGGACGACTGTTGGCTTATATGGAAAGGAGGTGAGGAATACCTCCAGGAATTTATTCAACACTGTGTCTCTTTGGATTTTTTCATTATAATCTGGAGATATGCATGCAACTCAGGCAAACTTTTTTGTTTACTGAACTATGTATTTTTCAATTACTTTTGCCTTGATTGTATTTTTCAATTACTTTTGCCTTGTTTGGATTTTTGACTTATCAGGAAGTGATGTCATTTAGATGCCTTAAAGAACATTATATAAGATGATGACTAAGTGCTTTTTGCTGACTACACTACTGATGAAAGCCTTGCTGCTGAAACCGGTCTAGTTTCAGTTTTATTAAACTACTTTTGAAGCTTCCTTGGTGCTGGCCTTTTTTCTGATTTTGGGTCTAGCAGATTCAATAAAGCCTACATGAGCTGCTAAAGCCGTATGCATGTCGTGAGAGTAGCACATTGTTTTGTATTCAGTAAGTGGCTCTACACGGTGCAGAGCCACGCAATCATGGTAAACATTGTGGTATGCTAATTACAGCGTAAGCAGCTGAACTGTATGCTAATCAACCAATCCAAGATGGAGGAGCTATTCAACAAGCTATAAAGCAACCGTGTAGACTCAGTGCTGGTTCTCTCTGTGAATTCCAAAATCTACTAGAATACAGCTGTGGAAAGAAGTCTACACAGAAAGAATTTTAGGTGCTGCTGTGCCTTTAATTCATGTGTATGTGTAACAGGCTGAAGTCTATGCTGCTGCTGCTGCTGCTAACAGACCATGGCCAAGAGGGAGAAGAGCTTTCAGACCCTGTTTAACTTAGCACAATATATATGAGGTGGAAATTGTTGAGCGCTACAGGGTGGATACAGACACACTACAGGAATTCTGCAAACTCTGTAGTTCTTAACTCAGACAAAGGGCAAACAGAGGGGAACCAATACCAGTGGAGACATAGGTATGTGTAGAACTTAGAATTTTACCTACAGGAACCTTTCAGAGATCAGAAGGGGACATATGCTGGGTGTCACAGGCATCAGCATCCAGGCTCCTCCATCAATTCTTGAATGCTATGCTACAACATGCAGGTGACCACATATATTTTCCCCATAGACCTGAGGACAGGGTACAAATATGCAGGGGTTTTAGCCTGTAGCACACTACCCTGAAGTAATGGGTGGCATAGATTTTACTTTTATAGAAAATCAAAGCACCACCCAGGGAACAGAGAAGGGTTTACATAAATAGAAATGGCTTCTACTCCATTAAATGCCAAGTCATGTGTAACGCTAACGGAATCATCTTGAATGTATGCTGACAACCGAGGCGGTTACCATGACTCACATATCTGGCACAACTCCTACCTATATCAGATATTCACTAGGGGTGATATCCCACAGGTCATTTACTAGGGGATGCAGGTTATGCCTTGGAACCATGGCTAATGATGTCCATCAGAAATGCACACACACACCCACTGAAGAATGTTATAATAAGGCATATGCTCAAAGCAGAAATATCAGAGAGCATGTGTTTGGGCATCTGAAGTCAATTTTCCAGTGCCTAGATACAGCTGGGGGAGACTTGCAGTACAATTCATGTACATGTACTGAATTTTTCACCGTTTGTGCCATGCTTCACATCATCATCCTGAGAAAACAGCTTCAGAAGGATCAACAGGGGGAAGGGGCAGATATCCCAGCACCACTGGCAAAGTCACCACAGCCACACACAGGTGAGGAGTCAGAGGGGAACAAGCAACTGCTGTGTAGGTGTAGGCAGATGTAGGCATACTTAATATGCCCTTGCATTGGCTAAGAGGGAGTGCACAGCACATTCAATCACTACCTAAGGGGCTAAAATGTTCATCCTGTGCACATACATATAATACCACTGATGCCAAGCAACGCTCACAACCTTTACCTACCTATGTAATGGCTGTGTATTCCTAGCATCAGACAGAGTCAGCACTGACCTAAAACTGTAGCAACTGCCAGATTTACAAGGTAAGTGTTGAATCTGGAATAGAACAAAAAATGTGTAATAATACAAATGAATGTCATAGCCTGGAATACTGATACTTGATAATTGTAGGAAGTAAATGATAGTTGATATTTACAGCAATGACTTCAAGATGTGACAGCTATGACTTATGTGAATACCTGTGTCCTCTATCAAGTAATAGGCCTCAGGCATCAAAGATTCACACATTCATACCTCTCAAAAGCATTGATGGTTACAGACCATCCTCTGTTTTGCCTCATACTTTTGTACTGGCAAATCATTAAGGAGAGAAGTTGGAAATTAATGACATGCATTTCAGTTTCACACTTCATATCCTTCAGAAAAATTCTAAAAATACTGATGCAAAAACTGCTTGATTCTTTCAGCTGTCTCTAACTTTGAAAGACAAAATATTTAAAAAGTCTCCCTAGTTTTCAATCTTTGTCCCAATTTTGTTTATAGCTTGGTCTACCTTTTTTACTGCAAGAGTGTGGGAGGCATTGTACACTTTACAAAAATCTGTAAGAAAGCACTACAGTTAGCAAAACAGCAACACAAACACATATTCTAAGCATTAATTCAGCTATGCATCCTGAGCATCAGACACAAAGCTTACGTATCCCTGAATCCAAAAGACAGAAAACAAGGATATGGTACAGTTATCATCACTTGCACAGGGTGTTGTGTGTGTGGGAAGGAAGTAAGCCTAGGCTGACACAAAAAGTAAATGAGTGCATGTGAGTAATAAAGAGAAACTGGCAGCCATTTGGATAAATTAACAAATGGCCAATGAGACAGAATGAGCTTTCAGCCTCACGGCTGAACCATGTAACTGTTTTGTGTGTGTGTGTGTGTGTGTGTGTGTGTGTGTGTGTGTGTGTCTGTATGGGCCCTCCAGATGAAACTGGTGTGTTTGCAAGAGCACAGCCAAGCTCTGTGCTAGCTCTACATCTTATGTTGGACGAGTGTGAGCCATACACGGTAGAGGTGGCAGTTCATCATAGTACCCGACCCCAAAAACTGGCTCTGCTAGGAGTTGCACTGGCACATCCACACCCATAGTCAGATGCACTGCTGCTACCTGAATGTGACTGAGCTCTTCTCATGGGACACCCAGAACCATGACCCTATGGCCTGACACATCTGGGTGTGGACATCTCAACCACTGACAGAGCACTGGAAGTACTGCCACTATGGGAGCATGATAGGGCACAACTATGTTGGCTAATAACAGATGATGTGGCTGACCTATGCCCACATAGATGCTGTCCCCCTTCCCTCCATGACAGCCCTAAACATATGTTGAGTGGCATGGAAAGACACACCTGGGTCAGGTTGAGGATGGACAGCAGGCCTCCTCCAAGCACCCCTAACAACCGTCCTGCGTGCCACCTCACCCACACTTTAGCTAAGGCCAGAGTCAACAGGCACTGAAACCACATTAACCACACTACCCTAATCGAGTGTCTCATGCTCCACCCGTCCAATTTTTGAGGGCTCACTGGAAAGGGTTAGCATAGGCTTACTGGCTGTATCCAGTGGAAATACAGGGGGTGGATGAATGTCAACCTCAGTGTCAGATTCACCCCCTGCACCCCCTGACTGTGCTTCTGTTTTCCCACTATCATTGTCAGAGTCTGCCAATACTCTGACATCAGGTGGTAAGAGTCCTGCACTTCCACTGCCAGGATCAGCTGTGATAATAATCAACAAACACAGGAAACAAAATTAATACCTACACTACTAAAATGTAATATGTGCTAACAAACTAAAACTGGTGCCACTATCACATATGGTACAGTAATACATACACATTCCTGACACCCTTCTCACACATAAGGATAAATGCTTATTTCTGTCAAATGCTCATCAGTACTGAAATCAAAATGATTGGCTTACCATGTGCAGATGACTCCTGAGTTCCTTGGGTGGATGGTCCTGGAAGAAGTTAAGCAAAAGGTAAGGCCACTATCATTAAAATTAACAGTAACACAGGTGGCTAAAACTTTTGGCACATTATATGTCCATTAACAATACTTGTTACAAAAATGTAGATAAGTCCATCCCAATCTCATGTGTAATCAACCAGAATGTGTTGCTAACTGAAACAATCTACAACTAGTCCCCTCCAAAAAAAATTATGTTAAATAAAGCTTAAGTACTGCTGTCAATATTTTACTATACAAGAAATATTTAACAATTGAGATAGGTCAGCCTACCTGGAAGCTCCTCCTAGGACATACTTGTCCTCCCTGAAAGAGCAGCACCAACATCAATCATATGCTGTTGTGCAATTCCTCTGAGCTTTCTGGATCTCTGACAGTGGACAGGAACTCTTCATTTGGTGTCAGTGGTGGCTCTGTAGTAGACTACCCCTCAGTAGCCATCTGTCCATGGGCCACTGTATCTGCTCTCCTCCGGGCCAATGAAATCATGTCAGTGGCCCTGTGACACACCTGATCATATGTCCTACTCTGGTCCCCAATAGCATTTACATTACCCACTATCTGTTGCCAAATGTCCATTCTACCACACATATCCCCACATCTCTCAAGCAGAAAGGCATCATGTCACCTAAATGTTTGTACAATTACTTCATTCTCAGGGTCACTGAAAGGGGGGTGTTGGGATTGAGATGCCTGGGTTCCATAATCCTAAGTGACATGAAGCACAAAAGAAGTATAATACATATAAGTATCATATAAATAAAAGTCCTGCTTAGAGAAAGCACATACAAGCAGTTTTTCAATATTACCCACTGGAGAAACAAAAACAGTCAAGACATTCAAATACAAAAAAAATATTTATGTGGTTGAAACATATTACAGTCACACACAAAGCAAGACTGGATCCAAAACAAGGAGAGTAGCAATAGCAAGGCAAAGCTCTGTACAAACAATTTTGTTTGTGCTAACATAGACATGGAACTTGACTCCCCCACCCCCAAAACACCAGGCAAATGACACATTTTGCTAACAAACAAAAAGGAATAATACACCAGTGAACAACTAAAGGTGCTATCAAGCAATCCCAAACACACGTGTACACATTTACCATAGAACATTCAATTTTATGCAATTGCCAGTCACCTCTACCTGTAGCCAGCACTCCCCTAGACGTGTCTATGGGCCACCCTAGAAGAGTAACCCTCATGTCATTGACAATATAGGACATTTCACTGAAATAACAAAAGAAGGCTGTAAAGAGAAAAACAGTTGAAACATTAGCCCTTGTGATGAAAATTAATAAGGCTGTGCATCTGAGAAATGAAAATGCCCTGACAAAATGCCTATGTCATCAGTACATTTCAAGTGCATACAGATAAAAATAGCATTTGGTAATTTATACATATATATATATATATATATATATATATATATATATATATATGTACACACACACATACACACACAATTTCTTAGTGACGTGAGAATATCTAGTATATAACTGAAAACTGCAATCATGCCTTACCAAGATCAATAGTCTTCTGTGCAGAAAAATCCAAAGTAATAGAAATCTTCTTCTGTGTTATCCACATAAACAAGTCTCCTCATCTTCAGGTTCCCTAGCTACACGGTTCCCTTTTAATAGTGTAGATTCAGGCCTGTGAGCATGGTGACAATGCAAGTGAGGTGTGAACTCATTAGAATTGCTGAATCCCAAATTCCTGGTTCTGTGTATCAGATGTAAACATAATACAGACACTGCCTCAGTGTCTGTTGCTAATGGATTGCAATTGTGAATGATTATTGGCAGGGAGAAGGAAAATACACCAGCAATTCAGACTCCCCTACCTCCAGGTTAGACTTACAAAGTGTAGAAGTTATTGTATCAAGGTTTGGAATGTAAGATAGCAGCACACATTTCAGTTTCTGTTCAGCAATGTCCAACCTCCCCTGAATTTGTTGACAACTGTATATTATTGCCATTTAATATCCTCACACATTTTAAGGATGATGATACAAAATACCTTACAGACTTCATGTCTCTGATTACTGGTCAGAGCAGAGAAGAATGAGCAACAAATACACAGACATAAGACAGAGCTGCATTTCTACAAGCAATAATCATAAATGGTTGTGAGACCACTCAGTGCACTACATCTGAAATTAAAACATGTACAAACAACTCAGAAGTGTACAAATGTCATGTTTTGTTAATATTGTGGATGATGTTGCAGTTGCTTGTATTCACAATGATTTTCGTTCTCTGCTGCAAAATTGTTTCTGTGGCAAAGAGGGATAAGACAGCCTTACTGTATTTTGAATGTTCATTGAAGTGAGAGCTCAAATCCAGACCTGTGTAAATATATTTCACATGTACCAACAAAACTTTTGTAGCATTGTTTATTTAATAGACTTCTTTTCTTACTTTCTCTTAATTTTCCTTTTTTATATCCAGCATTTGCACAATACATGGTGTGGTGCAGAGGAAATGGAGAAACACAATAAATATCTCATGTAAAGTACTTGTTGGATGACCAATACATCAACTACACTGTGAATCACTTGTGTGTGTGTGTAGAACATTTGCTAAACACGCTGATTCACACAGCATATACTTTATACATCAGGATTCAAGTCCCACCTTTGCCATTTAAGGATGACACCTAATAAACACTGATCACAAGGCTAAAACAAGTTTAGCTTTGTTTATCTCGTTTGCATGATGCTTAACAGTGTACAATCCTGGAATACTGGCCCACACGGGAAGCAGTCAGAACACCCACAGACAGGGTATAGACATTCTATATGTCAAAAAGGATTCATTGTTGCAGTTATTGCTTTCCATTGTGCAACACCACTTAGCAGTGTTAAGAATGAATAGGAAAATATGCAACTGTTATTTAACTATTCTTGTAGTACCAGGTGTTGTGTATAGCTGTAATACAGATGATCCTGGGTTCTAATACAGCAAATTCCAACTATTTTTACTGTTGTTACAGTTCATTTTATAGAAATGAACAGGAAAATATCCAAGTGTTATTTCAATATTCCTGTGGCAACAGGTGTTAAGTATAGGGCTGCCACAAACATGGTCCTACTTTATGCTAAATATCACTTATAACAATTTAAACATAATTATAAATAACAATACGCATAGCAATGTAACTCATATGAATTATATTTATGAGAGATAAGACACACTTACTATGTTTTGAAGGTTCAGATGCATGACTCAGGGCATATTGACTGATACATTTCTCAAATCATAATTGTGTTCTCTGGCTTTGGATGGCATTCAGACTTCAATAAGACTCATACACACATGAATGTATAAACCAGGATATTGTGAAGGGACACACATATATGATTAACCCCTCATTCTGTCATGTATATTTATATGTAAATAATGAGCGTGTTTGAGAAGCACTTCTTCTATGGCAAGGACGGAAACCCACTGCAATGAAAGACAATGTTTTGTCCCTTATGCAGAAGTTTGAATCTCACATGGCAAGGGGACAGTGATGACAGTCCTGTGGGTGAGGACTAGATTCTCACTGTCCCCATTTTTGACAAGCATGGGCTTTTTCTGCCCCCTCCCTCACCCCAATCATGGTGACCCCAACCTTTTGTGCCCCTCACGGTCCCTGAGAATTGTCTTTGTTTGTCCTTTTTTTGCATCTACTTCCTCACCTATGCAATTTACCTGACTCAGAAATACCAACGTCCCTTACCCAACATTATTTTCTTATTGAAATAAAACAGGCACCTGTCCCACAAAAAATATCATCCATACATAGCTCTTCTCTTCACATATGTGTCTTCTTGACACACTAGATTCAGTCCAATTGGCTATAAAACGCGACTGAGTTATTGTCAGCCCTCTTTGTGGAGGTGACAGTCCAAATTCAGCTAATATTCTGTACATATTTTCATTTTACTCTGTTGAAATGGATAGCTATGGTTCTTTCCTACCTTCCTTCTACACAGTCCTATGTTGCTTTCCCTTTGTTCTTCCCCTGCTCCCCCATTTCACCACTTTCCTATCCACCCTATTTTAACACCTATAACCTGGTCAAAAAAATAGAATCACATGCAAGTAAGCAAAAAAAAGCTATGGAGCCCTTCACGTTTTGGCCTCTATGTTTGTGTGGAGTTTGGCATTGTGCACCAATACTAGCAAAGGTAAACAGCTCTTTCTTGGTGCACCTACCTCAACTCAGTGCTGCTTAAATGCCCTAAGCTAAGGTAACACACACTCACACTGTAAATGTAGTGTATAGAATTATTTCATTGCATTATCACTACTTATACTCTTATATACACCTGGAGTTGAACCTTATATCATCTGGGATCCAAAAGAAATGTGTCAATGCATGTACACCTGCTGCCACATAGTCAGCTAAGCAGCAGGTGTGTTTCATATACTCAGTACTGAGAACCTGCACAACTGTAGCAATGAGGCTCATGTTTGCTCCCCACTTAACAATGTGCAAACATTGAAAGCAGTAGAAATGTGTATCTCACATGTGCAGACACTGCCATCAACCACGCAATCCCACTGCTTGGTGGTGCACTATGCAAAGTAAATAATATTATGTATTACTTTTCTTTACTGTCCATCTAGTGTTTGTGCCATGAAACTACATTTGCAAACACAAACAAAATCAAGGCACTATCTAAAAAAATAACACATAATTACAATGCAGCCATCTCTTACCTCCCCCATGCACTGCAACCTTAGTCTCTCAATACTTGTTTACAAATATATCAATTACACTACAGAAATAAATAACAATTGATTGTTTCATATACCATGCACATCTTTATAATGACAATACACATTCAGATTTTCCAATACTTGTAGTAATGTGGACAGCTGTTTGCATATAGTTTGTAATCATGTCTCAATGTATACCTGCACACTGGAAACAACCAACACATACTACATATTGCACACTCATCAGTCTGGTAACATGTAGAACATTATTATCTTGACAGTTGGACATGGCTAGCTATCCATTTTATGCAGGCCTTCCACCATCTTCAATCCAATATCTACTGCTGATGTCATCCACTATAAGTTGTCTGGCAGCCTTGTAAAGTCAGACTTATGCCATGGTGCTTGAGTAAAGTACCAAGTTATGTAGTCAGTGTAGTTAGATAAGTAGGGATTCTATTCTCACTGCTGTCAACTGGTGTGTGTCTGTCTAGCCAGAACAGCATAATTGTGTATCCTGCACTCACCACTCCAATCTCATGGAGTACCAATATTTTCACAGCTAGACATGCTTATGCATCCACTTCATGCACTCCACCCAACATCCTCTCTCCAACATCCATTGCTGATGTCATCAACTATAAGTTGTCCCAAAGCCTTGTAAAAGTCAGACTTGTGCCATGATACTTGCGTAAAATACCAAGTTCTATAGTCTGTGTACTTAGGTAAGGGCTCTAATCTCACTGCAGTCAAATAGGAGGGGTGTGTGTGTGTGTGTGTGTGTGTGTGTGTGTGTGTGTGTGTGTGTGTGTGTGTTTATCTAGTCAGAACAGCATAAGTGTGTATCCAACAGTTACCACTCCAATCCCATGGATTGCCAATAGTTTGACAGCTGCACATGCCTACACATCCATTTCATGCAGACCTCCCAACATCTTCTCTCCAACATCCAATGCTGATGTCATCCACTATAAATTGTCCTGCAGCCTTGTAGAAGTCAGACTTGTGTTGTGGTACTTGCATTAAATACAGAGTTCTCTAGTCTGTGTACTTAAGATACGTAGGGGTTCTGTTTTCACTGCAATCAGCTGGGGGTGTGTGTGTTTGTGTACCTGCTTGACATTAGAGAGAGCATTTTACACCAGCATGTGGGACACTGCTATTACCATCTTCTCCTCACCAGACACTGCTGATGTCATAACCTATAAAGTATTGTCTGACATTTGCCAAATCAAACTTGTGCTGTGGCATGCCTGCTAAATACAGAATGCTCTAGTTGGTGTACTTACATAGGTAGGGATTTGGTTCTCACCGCAGTCAACTGGTGTATGTGTGTGTGTGTGTGTGTGTGTGTGTGTGTGTGTGTGTGTGTGTGTGTGTGCGCGCGCACTTACTTGACATTAGAGACAGCATTTTACATGAGCATGTGGGACACTATTACCAATTTCTTCTTACCAGACTCTACTGATGTCATCAGCTATAGTTGATTTGTGGATGTGCAGTATTTCTATCAAGGCAGGGTTAGAGACTGGCCTGTAGGCCAGGCACAAGTCCCTTCATCTTATATGACACAGATTACAGTGACATAGCTTTCAGTCCATCCACATATGTCATGGCATGGTTTGTAGGCCCTGTTTTTTCTTGGTGAGAAATCCCTGTGGTCTCTCCAGTTGCTGCAGGTGTCTGGTGAAGTACATGGAAAAAGGAAGCATTGTACTCTATTAGTGTTCTGATGAGGGTCGAGCACAGTGCTGTTATGACATCCTCAGATCTGGATACAATGGCTTGATTTATGAGGTGCATAACATAGCCTTTCTATACCACTGTGGAAACTTAGTGACTGAAGTTCAGATTGCTGTCTACCTGAGTTCCCAGGTCTTGCACCACTGGTTTGAGCATGGGGGGGGTGCTGTCAATACTGTAATTAGTGGGGAATTCCACTTTGAAGAAGGCAAAAATAATGACACACTTTTGCATTTATTTGTAAACCATGTGGCTTTGGCACCAATCATTTGTGTCAGCCCCTCCTGTAATATGTTAACATCACTGGTGGACTCACTGAATGTACCCAATATGCAGTGATCACCAAATGTGGTTAGCCAAAGGATGTATACTTTAGCCTGGACTGCTGAGAAATAGATTCCAAACAGTGAAGGGTCCAGCAAAGATCCTTGTGGTACACCTCTGGTGACAGCTCTACTGGAACAGGTTGATTCACCAACTTTCACACTATGCATTCTGTTGGTCAGCCAATTGGCTAACCATCTTGTGAGCTAAGCGTGAATCCCCAGCTGGAAGAGTTTTTCAATGATACATGTAGATCAATGTGTGTGTATGTACCTTTAAGAAGCTATACAAGGGCTTGCACAAGTGTATAAATACTGAGCACATGTAAGTCTGACTGCCATTTTCTAGTAAGCTATTGAGATGTAAGCATGTAGGTATGTAAGGTCTGTTTGTTAACCAGTTTGTCTATATTTTGTAATGCTGCTATCCATCCTGATGTGTTTTTATGTATTAAAGCATCTAAATGAAATACACCACTTACTTGTCATATATGTTAGAGAGGGACAAGTGACATGGTGTTAGAAATGGCATGTCTAAAAGGACTTGAGGCCAGGATGGGATCCAAATTCTTCAGTTTGATTATAAGGGGCACCCAGATGGAACTGAAAGAATATACAGCAGGGAATCATCCATACTACATACAGGTCAGAAACAAATTCCATACATTAAACCTGCTCTGCACAATTTCTTATTCGCAAAATATGAAACAAGGTATACAGAATGCTCTAAACAATATTCTCATAAACCTATATGTCCAGCATTGATAAAAATATTCAAATTACTATGGAAAATGTTTGAAATAAAGTCAGAATTGCATAAAACTAATAAAATAAGAGGAAACAACTGTATTTTCGCTAAGCACGTATTTTTAGTACTGATTAAAGATATCCAAGTTATCAGAAGTGTATAAATTGTTTGCATGTTTGTGCAGCATTACAGTAAAGTTACTGTGCAGAATACAGCCATTACAGAGTATATTTCACAAAGTACAGTATTACAGAGCATATTTTGCAAAGTACAGTATTTCAAAGAGTTTATTGTGCATTTGAATGTTATTACAAGCTCACATAACTGTTTGTTCATGCATAATTACAAGGGCCATGGTTTCAGTGTGTTTGTACATACTTTGTGAGCATGGCAGATGGATTTCGAAAACCCACTGCACTTGTGTTTGACAATAATATTGCAGAGAACTGGAGAGTGTTTGAGAAAAAGTATGATATTTTCATGCAGGCTGCATTTTCTGATAAAGATGACCATACAAAGGCATTTATCCTGCTTAATTTAGCCAGGTCAGAAGCCATAGAAATGGAATGTTCATTTGTGTATGCACCTGCTATCTATATAAGAGAAGGGGAAAACCATAATATTGTTGTACCGGCAGAGACAAGGGAGGACACTGAGTGCTTAAAACATACATTTAGAAAAATGTGTAATCCCAGACAAATGATACTATGCAAAGGCACTTATTTTGCACAAGGGATCAAAAGCCTGGTGAAACTTTTGCAGTGTATATAACTGACCTGAGAAGCAGATTTGGTGATTTAAGGGATGAGCTGATAAAAGACAGACTTATGTGTGGTATTAAAGATGATGCAGTGAGAAAGATTCTGCTTTGTGGCAGTGATTTAATGTCAGAAAAATATGTATTAATTTGTGTATGCTTAATGCTAATTAGAAGCTAAATGAGTTAACACGTTTTTTATTCTATTTTATATGCACTGTTTTATATATAAATTGAGTTTCATATGAGACTGAAAAGATGCTTTTTGAAACTGCAGTGTGCTTTCTGAAACTTGCAAGATGCCCTCTGACCTAGTAATTGCTAGCACAGCAATATTCATGTTTATGCCTTTTGGAAATGTACTTGAGAAGCAGGTGCTTATCTGCTAGGTCAGGAGAAAATGAATGAACAATGCTATATCCTGTAAATGTAATAATTCTAAACAATCAGCTCTGTTCGAAGTATGAGAACATGTACAGCTGCAGTATCTTAGAGATAATGTAGACAAAGGATTATTAGAGAAATGAACTGCTAGCTTTGTGCTTGAATTAACCATAGTACCTTGAATGGTAACATTGCATGTATCTAACCGGTGGTAACCAAGGCCACATTGATTTCCTTAGGAAGTTTCTCACAAAAACTGATAAATCAGCAGAAATTCATGAGACTAATTGTTAATAAATGATGATGAAAAGACTTGTGATTTGTTACGTCAGCTTGGTAGGCAATGTCTTATTAGAAAGTGTATAAAAATGAAAGTATTTCCTGTTTCTAGTTAGACAAACTCTGTAGTAGCACGTTTTTGTCTCCTTGCTGCAAGAGTAAAGTGCCTTAACCTGAACCTACCAGGTTTTGATCATTTTTAAAGTATATTTTTCCTTTGACAGTTTGGTCCTTCGGACCGGAAAGTACCTCTCACTCTAGGCCTAGGTCAGAATTGGGCCCAGTGGCATGTACCCGTACAGAGAAGCGGCCATATCGGCTCTTCTGTTTTGAAAGACCTCCGACTGAATTGTTCAAAAGAGGCCAGCCACTGTTTCTGATCTGGGATTGGAGGACGAGTCAACGATCCAGTGGATCAACTCACGGAGGGTCGGGTAAGGAGGAATTTACCTTTTTTCTGTTTTAGAAAAGGGACTAGTTACAGAACTGTTTTGTCAGGGAGATTTGCATGTGCAGATCAGGGACAAAAAGATGACTGTCTTGTCATAGATCAGGGAAACAGAATAGGTAGACAGTTATTCTAGATAAACTGTGAAAAGGTGTAAAATCATGGTACCACGTGATAAGAAGGGTTACGTAACAATTTACAGCTTAGCTAAGGCAACATGGGAAATCAGTGCACTAAAAGTTCCTGAGACCCACCCCTAACCGAAGATGCAAAATATATGCAATTACAGTGTGCCGATAATCTTAAGTACTATACGAAATGGGTTGATAAATACAAATTTGATGGTAATTTAGATAAATCTTCACTTATTAAACTTGTCAGACAACTTAAACAGACGTGAAAGGTCATCTAAAAAAGCAATGGCAATTAGGAGTCCCTCAGGCATACAGGTGGCTTGAGGAAGCAAATCGCTGGGAACAAAAGATTAAAAATTCAAAAGCAATGTTTTTAGACAAAGAAGATAATAACTTGGTAATAGCAACAGCCCCCCCCCTCCGTTTCCCTTACCAGAATATGAAGCGAGTGGACAAGCTGATCCACCTCCGCTATACCCAGCTGTTCCTGCAAAATCAAAACCGTTTGTCAGGGATCCTATCGAGACCAGGTCTCGAGCACGTAACTTGAGAGGGGATATTGAATTATATGAAATGAATAGAAATTCACGAGCTATGAGTGAGGAAGAAATATGTCCACTCAAAGAAGTACCAAATCCACAGGCAGGACAGGATCCGACTCTTCTAGTATATGGACCGTGGACACCGGAAGATATCCGGAAAGCCACAGAGGGAATTCCCCATCCGAAAGTTAATTTTAGAAAATTCTTAGAAGACTTACAGGGCATGAGGTTAAGTTACCATTTGAATGGAGAAGAAGTAAAAAAAGTAGTTAGACAAATTGTAGGTCTGAATTGGCACATGATCAGTGGCAACTGGAATCCCCGTGACGCAGAGCTCAGACCACTCCCACATAGTAATGCAGAACTGGACAACAGAGTGAAAGGTCTGACAGACTGAATCTCTGAAAAATGGAAGCCTAGGGCTGATTGGACTTGCATTAATCAGTGCATACAACAGGAAGGTGAAACTGTTGATAGATATTATGCTAGATTATTAGAATGTTTTAATAACCATTGTGGAATGCAAGTACCTGAAGATCAAACACATGATTCCCCATATGAGCAACAGCTAAAGAATGCATTCTTAAAAGGCAGTATTACTCCCATTAGCAGCTTTATTACAAAGCACATGGTAGATCATTGTACAAGTAGATTACAGTCATTACTTGAATATGCAAGACATGCCGAAAGGTATTTTAATAACAAAAAGAAAAAGAAAGCTCAAGTATTTCCAGTAGAAGATGGGTCAGAAGTCTTTGTAGTACAAACCGAGAAGAAGGGTAAGAAAAATACCCAGGGAAACAAACAATCTGATAAACAATCAGAAGATTTTGAAGAAAGAAAGAAAGAAAAGGGGTAAATGTTTTAAATGCGGAAAAAAGGGACATTTGGCAAGGGATTGCAGGCTAAATAAGAAGGTAACTACGGAAGATAAGGAGGGTGAGGAATGACTATATGATAGTCAGGAATCATTGGATGAGAATAAACAGGAAAAGACAAATGCAAATGTGGTAGCAAGGGTAGAGGATGTGACAGAAGGGATAGAGGATGTGCATGAATTCATAGATGATGAAGAAAATTAAATTTTGGACTTAGCATTGTTGAGCCTAGAGCTCTACTTAGCAGACACAAAACCGGAGGTTATGCTTCTGGTAGAGTTAAGGGAAGTCAAATTTTTGTGTGACTCAGGGGCTTCATGGACCCTGATACAGCCTTCCAAACTACCAGAACATTCAGAAACACCAGATTACATACTAGTGAAAGCAGCTAATGGACAGCTGTATCGGGAGCCACTCTCCCATGACATAGCAATAACTGACCCCGTTTCAGGAATAACCCAGAAAAGTAAAATTGTTGTTTCTGCAAAATGCCCAGTAAATCTCTTGGGCAGAGACTTGATGCAGATATTTGGCATAGCCATAGTTCCAACCATGCAGGGTATGGAAGCACAGCGACAAATGGATACTTTTGTAGTACGACCGGAGGATGAGACATATTATTGGTACAGCCAGGACTTAGTTATGACTGGTCCAGGGGCAGTAACTGAAGAATTGATGAATGTAGCCATCAGCAAATCCCCCTCCCTTGACACTGACAAACGGCATTTGTTGCACTGTACTCAATATTACTGTAATAGACCAGGACCTGATAAAGAATATGAGCAAGAGTTGTTTAAAAACCATGCTAATAGGCTAGTATTATGAAACTTGTACTGGGACACAGAAGGAAACAGTGTAATAAGCTGTTCATTGCCAAAGGAATTTTTAGCACTTTACAAATATAATTGATTGCCACATGTAAGCTTAACTAAAAATAAAAATTTGAAGTGGGCAGACCTAGGAGAAAAAGTCACAAGGTGGGAAAAACAGACAGAGTTAGAACTCTCTGAACAAGGAGTACAGAAGCAGAAATTGAATTGGATAACACAGACACACCCAGCTGTGCACTCACAGGCAAGTGAGGATAGCTGAGTATTACTCTTACTGGAGGAAGAGGAAAAAGCCTTGCGAGACATACCAGAGACTCTCTGGTCAACAGGGAAATCAGATGTAGGACTTATTCGTACAGCAGGACCAGTTACTATTATGCCAAAATCAGCATTTAGACCTCAGAAAAGACAGTATCCCTTGAGAAAGGATGCAGAGATAGGGAGCAAATCTATAATAGCAGCCTTACTTAAGGAAGGAGTCTTAATAGAATCTCCCGATTCACCATGTAATACATCCTTATTTCCTGTTAGGAAAGCAAACGGGGAATGGCGTATGGTCCAAGATTTACAAGCTGTGAATGACGCAGTTATACCTAGGGCACCAACGGTGCCAGATCCACACACCTTGTTGAATGATTTAAAACCTCAACAGAAGTATTTTTCTGTGGTAGATATTAGCAATGCATTTTTCTCGATACCGATACACCCAGACAGCCAGCATTGGTTTGCATTTACATTTCAGGGGAAACAGTATACATATACGAGATTACCACGGGGATATTGTGAAAGTCCAATGATATTTGCACAAGAAATGGCAAGTAACCTGGCGTGATTTATCCCACCGAAAGGTAGTCAGATTTTACTTTACGTAGATGACATTCTGCTGGCAGCCCCCACCCAGCAAGAATGCAGAGAAGATACCATAGCATTATTACAATTTTTAGCTACTCAAGGACACAAGGTAAACAAGAACAAACTGCAACTTTGGAGAGAACAGGTTAAATACCTGGGATATGTAATATCCAAAGAGGGCAGAATATTAGATGAAGGCAGAAAAACGGCAATATTACAAGCACCTAGACCAACTACCAAGAAGGAAATGATGTCCTTCCTGGGAACTACTAACTTTTGTCAGAGTTGGATACCAAATTATGCTTTGGAATCTGCTCTGCTGACTAATTTGATATTCAAAAAGCTGATGGCAGCACAGGATTTATTACAGTGGACACCAGAAGCAGAATCAGCTTTCTGCAAACTGAAACAACTGATAGCATCTTACTTAGTTTTAGGATTACCAAACTATCATAAGTGATTTTTCCAAACTGTAGACTGTAAGCAAGGATATATGACATCAATGTTAACACAACAGCATGGGGACAAACAACGCCCCATAGCTTACTATTCATCACAACTAGACCCAGTGGCACGATCCTTGCCCCACTGTGTACAAGCAGTAGTTGCAGCTGCAATGGCAGTGCAGGCTTCAGCCTCAGTAGTATTGTTCCACCCTCTCACATTGAGAGTGCCTCATGCAGTTGCAATTATTTTACTGCAAGAAAAAGTGGCATATCTTTCTCCTGCTAGACATCTTTCCTGTATGACTATACTGTTGAGCCAACCTCATATGACAACTGAACGATGCAGAACTTTGAATCTGTCAATCTTGCTCCCAACCCCTGCAGATGGTAAACCACACTGCTGCCTGCAGGAGATTGAGCAAAAGTCACTACCTAGAAAAGATCTTACAGATGTTCCCTTGGATGACGCCGAGGTGACATACTATGTGGACGACTCATGCAGGACAGGTCCTACAGGACAGAACCTAGTGGGGTATGCATTAGTTTCTGATACCAAGATTTTAGAAGCGAAGTCTTTACCACACAACCTATCTGCACAAGCAGCAGAATTGATTGCCTTAACGAGGGCATGTGCCTTAGCAAAAGGCAAGAAAGTGAATATTTTTACTGACAGTCAGTATGCTTTTTCTACTGTACATGTTTTTGCGCAACAGTGGAAAAATAGAGGAATGATAACATCTACTGGTAAACCAATTAACCATGCGCAATTTATTTTAGATTTATTAGACTCTATTCAGTTACCTCAGAAAGTAGCTATTTGCAAATGCGTACCTCATACCAAGCAACAGGATAGAATTTCAAAAAGGTAATGTGAGGGCTGATACAGCTGCAAAACAGGTGGCTTCAGTTTCAGAAGTTTTTCTTTTGAGTGAAGAATTACAACCTTCTGTGATTTTAGATTTAGAAATGTTAAAAACAATGCAGACACTTACTACAAATGTAGAAAAACAAAAATGGATAAAATGAGGAGAATTGGTCCGACAGTTGTTTTTTGGGGTACCTGGTCCCGGCCATACGACACACTGCAGTCTTGCCTCAGGGAAATATTCAAAATACCTGAGATGTGACCAAGAAAACTGTTAAAAAGCCTGAAAATCCAATGGGACAGATGAAGGTGGGCTGGAAAGACCATCATACTGTGGGTACCAAACTTACGCACATGGACTTGAGTGACGCTGTTATATCGTGGGCAGGCATATTACCTGCATGTGGTGCAGTTAAATCGATTTGGGAGCTGCAAAAACTGTCTAAACTTCTCGAAGTGATGAGTAATGCAACTTTCTCTACTCTTGAACTGATAACTGATGAACTAAATGCTATGAGAACTGTAGTGCTCCAGAACCGAATGGCTCTCGACTTCACCCTAGCGGCGAGGGGTGGAACGTGTGCTTTAATCAAAGAAGAATGCTGTGCATTTATACCAGATCATCAGCATGAAATTAATGACCACCTTGAGGTGATACAGCAAGTGTCAGCCATGACCAAACCAGGCCCAAACACTCTGACGGACTTTTTCCAGAATTTGTTCGGGGGGGCTCCATCCTAATGAACATCCTGATTGCCATTGGTGTGGGATTACTCCTGATAGGAGTTTGTGTTTGTTGTGGAATCCCCTGCATGAAGAAATTAATCAAAGAATTTATAGATATATCAGTTTCTGAGACTATGTATCAGAGTACTGAATTTGAAGAGCTGCTAGAATGTGAAACACTTTCATAAAGTTTAAACTGAATTACTTTCTTAACACAACCAATAAACTACAAGTTACTGGCTGAAAAAAAAAAAAATATCTCTTGTTTTCCTGCCTTACTGATTCTTTGCCTAATTTGGAAGAGAGGAAGTCCCCTTGCTTACCAGTGGGAGTGGGAAGCATTGAGCTGCCTGTTGGTCCAGTTTTGTGAGGTTTCAGCCAGTAACTTGTAGTTTATTGGTCGTTTTGGGCCAGTTCCTAGCTTCTTTCAGCCCCCTGATATAAAACACGCTAAACGCGTGTTTTTTAGCTTGTACCTACTCAGCACAGATCCTCGTGGTGGCCAGCAGAGTAATCCAAGCTTCAGAGAGCTAAAAAAGCGACTTTACCTGATTTAAGTATATTTTTGTGGCTTTCCACTTCTATTTATCTAGCAACTGTATTTCACCTGCTTGCTGATACATTGTTATTGTTTATTCTGCATTTATTCTGTTATTGCACTTGGTTTCTCAGTTTGTTACTTTTAAAATCTGTAACTGTTGCAAATTGTTTGTGTAGGCTGATAGCCGATTTATAGCATTTATAAGTGTTTACTGTATCTGTTTCTGCTTGTTTTCTGAAAAAAAAAAAAACCCAAAAATATCTCTTGTTTTCCCGCCTTACTGAGCTAGAATAGTCCAGTTTCAGAGCTTGCTGATCCCTGGACTTTGTTTGCAGTTCCTGTTACTGATTCTTTGCCTAATTTGAAGAGAGGAAGTTCCCTTGCTTACCAGTGGGAGTGGGAGGCATTGAGCTGCCTGTTGGTCCAGTTTTGTGAGGTTTCAGCCAGTAACTTGTAGTTTATTGGTCGTTTTGGGCCAGTTCCTAGCTTCTTTCAGCCCCCTGATATAAAACACGCTAAACGCGTGTTTTTTAGCTTGTACCTACTCAGCACAGATCCTCGTGGTGGCCAGCAGAGTAATCCAAGCTTCAGAGAGCTAAAAAAGCGACTTTACCTGATTTAAGTATATTTTTTGTGGCTTTCCACTTCTATTTATTTAGCAACTGTATTTCACCTGCTTGCTGATACATTGTTATTGTTTATTCTGCATTTATTCTGTTATTGCACTTGGTTTCTCAGTTTGTTACTTTTAAAATCTGTAACTGTTGCAAATTGTTTGTGTAGGCTGATAGCCGATTTATAGCATTTATAAGTGTTTACTGTATCTGTTTCTGCTTGTTTTCTGAAAAAAAAAAAACTATCTCTTCCTTTCCGCCCTTACTGACCTAGAATAGTCCAGTTTCAGAGCTTGCTGATCCCTGACTTTGTTTGCAGTTCCTGTTACTGATTCTTTGCCTAATTTGGAAGAGAGGAAGTTCCCTTGCTTACCAGTGGGAGTGGGAAGCATTGAGCTGCCTGTTGGTCCAGTTTTGTGAGGTTTCAGCCAGTAACTTGTAGTTTATTGGTTTGGGCCAGTTCCTAGCTTCTTTCAGCCCCTGATATAAAACACGCTAAACGCTGTTGCGCCAGTTTCGCATGCGATTTAGGAGCTGCTACTGCACACTAGGGCAGCGCCCGGTCAAGCAGATTTAAACTATTAGGGCTACCTAAAGTCCACTCTTCAAATTTTCCCTTAAACTACCTTCCTCGAACTATACTACTGATCTAATCAGCATATCCTATAACTAAAAAGATCATCTCTACCTGACTCCCGAGTAGACTATTCTTTATCTGTCAAACCTAGCACTTGCTCCTACAGTACTTATCACCGTGATACAGCACTCTTGTTATAGACAGTACCCCAAAAAGGTGAACCCCATTTCTCGGACACCCACATCCCCGAATCTCTTTAAAGTTTTTGTCTATTCCTTCTAGCATGTCGAGGATCAGTTGCTAGTGTCCTCTCCTGCTCAGCTGGTGAACCTGGGAATATTGAGGCAATGTTACAATTGCCTCATGTACACAGACAACCCTCTCCTCCTCCCACAAAACACAAATACATGCGAGATGCAACTATACGGCCAAACTGGAGGCTGAGCTCTGTCAACTTAGGACTGGCAAGACGAGACAGCAGGGGAAGGTTACCACACACTATAGACCCAGTCTCACATAGTACCATCACAACCTCAAATCATACACATAAACACACAAAGACATACTGGAGGCTCTGATCAAAATCTACCAAAACAGCAGAGGCCACCAAAGCAGACACCCAAACAACCACCACCTCAGAACACAACACCTGCAACACATAGACCTCACAGTCAGAGTGTCAAACAGTCACAGCCCTTAAGGCCAAACACAATGCCAGACACACTAGTCATTGGTGACTCCATAGTCAGACACACTGACGTCCCGCCACCAGACTAAGGAGAGAGTTACAGTAAGCTGCCTGTCTGGCGCTAGAATCCGCCACATAACGCAAGCACTCAGGTCTCTCAACAGCAGGTACAAATACGACTCAGTCATTGTCCACACTGGTGTAAACGACCTGAGACGCACCTCCTTGACTACATGAAAAGAGACATTGAGGAGCTCTCTGATTATGTAGCCCAGGCAGGTATGACCCTGACCTTGAGCAGTATCCTACCTTCACCAAGAATGATGCCACAATACAGAGATAAGATGATCAGCTTTAACAATTGGCTTAAACTCTGGTGTCATTCAAAGGGGATCCAATGTCTGTCTGCCTGGGATGAAATGCTGGACAAGCCACGCTGCCATAAGGGACGGCTTGCACCTGTCACCCTGGGATTCCGGATATTGGCAAAGGCTCTTGCCACCCCATAGTGCCTTTTAGGCAAGGCTCAAATTCTAAACCTACCACCCTAGAACACAAAAAAGGAAAAAACTAAGGGTAATGCTGCTCAATGCCAGAAGTCTAAATCTCAAAATGCACGCACTGAGGCCCTTCTCAGTATGGAGAACATTGATGTCTGTGCTGTGACAGAAACCTGGTTCAAGGCTCCTGAGAGCACCCCAGCACTAACAGGTTTTACCTCATATCATGCATTCCGGCCCCAAAATCCGGACAATACTAAGAAAGGAGGGGTATCCATATTCATCAAGGACACCCACCTCAAGACTGGTGGCAATGCGATGCATCGGAGACCATCCAGGTGCAATTAACCATAGGCAAGACTGCTCTGCAAATTGTAGCATGTTACAGGCCACCCTCACAAATTCAGGAACCTCAGATGGCTTTCCTGAAAACATTGGAGGGGATAAATGTATCTCCAAACACCATCATACTAGGTGACTTCAATTACCCTAATATAGACTGGGAACACTACTCAAGCTCAAACACTAGCCCAAAAGTTCCTGGAATTCATAAACTCAAATGCCATGGAACAACTAGTCACCATCCCCACAAGAGGAGAAAACATACTTGATCTCATCATCACGAACATGGGAGCACAATGTTCAACACCGAAGTATACCCTCACTGGTGAGATCAGATCACAAACTAATCTTGCTAGAGGTCCTCATCCCACCCCCACCTGAAATAAAAAAGACCACAGTAAAAAACTTCTCGAAAGCCGACTTCACACTTCTAAAGACTAGTGTGGTCTCTTTTAAGGCCCCTGAGCCGGCGGAAAACAGTACTCAAGCCGCTGAATCACTTACAAATGCCTTCTACCAGCACCTGCAGGACTGCATGGATAAGGCAATCCCAAGCAAAACAAAGACTCTTTGTACCAAGGGCAAGCGTCCAGTCTGGTGGACCCCAGCCATAAACAAACTCTACAACAAAAGGAGGAAGCTACTACAAGATAGAGCAAAATCCTTAAAAGGTAAGACACCTTTGATCACTATAAGTAAAAAACTAAGAGCTCTCATAAAATCATCCAAAGCAAATTTTGAGAGAAAAATAGCTAAAGACTTAAAAGACAATCATAAGGCCTTCTTTAGCTATGTTAGAAACCTGGGAGGAAACTCCCAGATATGCTCAGAACTAGTTCAAAATGATGTGAAGATTACTGATCCTACAGACACTGCCAACATACTGGCTGACAGGTTCAGTGCAAACCCCCCCCTCCCCCCAAAAGGAGAGATATCTATACCAAATGGTTGCAGCCCCCCAAACATCTCTAACGCCCAAGTGAGAACTGCTCTCTCCAAAGCAAAAAACACAGCATCCATGGGAGCTGATGGTGTCCCAGGCTGTGTGCTCCATAACTCAACGAGAATTAAACCCACAGCTAGGACAGCTGTTTAATCATAGTCTCACCTCTGGATACGCACCCAGGAGTGGCACTGCGACTGTGGTCCCACTTCACAAAGGCGGTGCCTCCACCGACCCTGAAATTACCGCCCATTAGCTTGACAAGCCTTATCTGCAAAGCCATGGAGAGGATCATAATGGACCTCATAAATAAAGACATAGGAATTTGCAGACTTTGGATCCAACCCAGTTTGGCTTTGTCAAAGGCAGATCATGCCTTTAAACTTGGTTGACTTTTTTCAAACAGTCACCAAAGCCATTGATGAGGGAAAGGCAGTCCATACAGCCTACCTCAATCTGGCGAAGGCCTTCGATACAATACCCCACTGGGTATCATTGAAAAACTCATCAGCTTAAATGTTAACCCATACATCACAAGATGGGTTGCAAACTGGCTGAGTGACAGAACCCACAGGGTCAGAGTTGCTGGCGCCATGTCAGACTCAAAGCCTGTCACAAGTGGTGTCCCACAGGGCTCAGTCCTGGGCCCACTCTTGTTTGGCATCTACTTTCAGAAGTACAAGCAAACACAGGAGGGTTATGGCTGACAAAGTTTGCAGATGACTGCAAACTGGGCCAGAGTCGAAAACACATCTGACACAGATATCCTTCAGAAGGGTCTCACATAAACGGATAACTGGTGCCAGAGCCATGGCCTAAAGTTAAATGCCAAAAATGCATAGTCATACCCTTCGAAAACAAGGTTACCCCTAGCTACCATATAGGTGGTAATCCTCTGAGCACAGAAGAAGTTATCAGGGACCTGGGGACCCAGGTTGACAGTAGCCTGTCATTCGACACCCATGTAGCTAAAGTAGTTAGGAAGACCTTCTACATTGCCCACCTTATCATGAAGGGATTCACATCTAGATCAAGGGAGGTCATAGTCTCCCTATACTCATCACTCATCAGACCAATGATTGAGTACAATGCCCCATCTGAATGTATCTGACCCGACACTTGCAGCAGCTGGAGAGGCCACAAAAGTTCCTCACCAAAAGGATAAAGGGTCTCAAAAATCTGTCCTATGCTGCCCGACTGAAAGAACTCCAGCTCTATTCAGTCGCTACCGCTTGCTCAGAGGTGACCTTGCCTGACATACAAGGCCATGTCAAACCCAGATTTGATGAATATGCTTCACCTCAAAAAATCTAGATCCGTCAGAGCCACAAGGGCGGGAGACTTAAACCTCGACACGGCTATTAATAGGACGTGCTGGAGGGATAGATTCATCACCCAAAGACTCCCTATGTTGTGGAACAAAATCCCGGTATATGTGAGGCAGAGCACCTCGCTGGCCTTGTTCAAGAGAAATCTTGACCAATGGATGGGAGATCGCAGATATACCCCAGGGATTACCTCAGTGTCACTGCTCGACAGAGGCACAGCAAAATAATGGGTATAGTTCCCCATACTAAAGGGATGGCGTAAGCCACAAAACTATGGGCTAGGCTTGTAAATGCCCTCAGGCAGATAGCCTAGTATGAACCTATGAACCTATGAACTGCAAATCCTGAATGGAAGAGGTTAGGAAAAGAAGCAAACTGTTTATTCTTTTTGAAAATAGAATTAAAAAGTATTAACAGGGGGGAAATGTCAGAAAAATATGTATTAATTTGTGTATGCTTAATGCTAATTAGAAGCTAAATGAGTTAACACGTTTTTCATTCTATTTTATATGCACTGTTTTATATATAAGTTGAGTTTCATATGAGACTGAAAAGATGCTTTTTGAAACTGCAGTGTGCTTTCTGAAACTTGCAAGATGCCCTCTGACCTAGTAATTGTTAGCATAGCAATATTCATGTTTATGCCTTTTGGAAATGTACTTGAGAAGCAGGTGCTTATCTGCTAGGTCAGGAGAGAATGAATGAACAATGCTATATCCTGTAAATGTAATGATTCTAAACAATCAGCTCTGTTCGAAGTATGAGAACATGTACAGCTGCAGTAGCTTAGAGATAATGTAGACAAAGGATTATTAGAGAAATGAACTGCTAGCTTTGTGCTTGAATTAACCAGAGTACCTTGAATGGTAACATTGCATGTATCTAACCGGTGGTAACCAAGACCACGTTGTTTTCTTTAGGAAGTTTCTCACAAAAATTGATAAATCAGCAGAAATTCATGAGACTAATTGTTAATAAATGATGATGAAAAGACTTGTGATTTGTTAGTCAGCTTGGTAGGCAATGTCTTATTAGAAAGTGTATAAAAATGAAAGTATTTCCTGTTTCTAGTTAGACAAACTCTGTATTAGCACGTTTTTGTCTCCTTGCTGAAAGAGTAAAGTGCCTTAACCTGAACCTACCATGTTTTGATCATTTTTAAAGTATATGTTTCCTTTGACACTTAACTTTGAATAAGGCCATTGAGATTTGTCAGATATATGAGCACCCAGAAAAGCACACACATATGCTTACAATGAGAACAGCTCTAGAAGCCACAATGACAAAGCTCATGTTGACAGTATGCAACATGTGGTTAAAAGAAATAGGCCTAATCTCATGGCAGCAATGGTAGCCCCTGCAGCACTCACTGGTAAACCCCAGAACTATTCAGCACATTTCAGAGTTCGCACAGTCTCAGTGAAGAATAAGAATGAGTCATCAACCAAAGTATGGGCCCCAACCCAGTTTCATTGCCAACTGCAGTAATTGTGGTGGAAATCATGAGTCTAAAAAGGAAAAATGTTTAACTTTTGGTCAGCAATGCCACAAATGCAATAAGTGAAATAATTTTAAAAGGTTTTGCAAATCAAAAGGCCCACATTCTTTTATTAAAAGGGAACATTTTAAGAAACGAGTTGATGAATTATAAAGCTGCAACCCTACTCTTATGTTGATGGTGTGTCAGTGATTCATGAAATTGTAGATTTAAGGGCAAAAAATGAAGTATTTTGTACTGTTCGGATAAATGGAAAACCCATAGAGCTCAAAGTTGACATAGGTTCGAAGTGCAATGTTATGTCAGCAGAAAAATTTGCTGGAGTGTGTAATGGTGAAAGGCTTGATTTGGCAAGGTGTGAGAAGCTTGTTGCTTATGGAGGTGAAGAAATTCAGACTGAAGGCTCAGTAGTGTTTCAAGTTACTCTGCTGCAAGATGTTACAACTTGTTATTCTATATGGTCAAGAGGCACATCCAGTCATTATTAGGGTTCAGACACAGTTTGTAAATGGGACTGCTTTCATTTAAAAAGGAAGTCCACCAAGTTAGCTTGAAAGACCACCACTCTAATTTTGCCTGGTACATTTTTTTCTACCTATATTGATCTTTTTTTTTTTTTTCAAAACAGGTTTATTGTTTTAACATATAAGAGAAATATCATAACAATTTTATACAAGTAATTAAAAATAGGTATTATTATAATATTCAACAAAACAACTAAAGTATTTACAAAGACATCCACTACAATCAGATCAATTAATTAAACTAAAATACCATGCTATTGAAATTAGAATTTTTTAACAAATTTTGTAAATTATCCCATACAATATAATATGATGTTTTTCTAGTTGTTCTCATTCTAATTGTGCTTATTTCCATATGGCACATTATATTCATAACATTTTTAAATTCATTGAACGAAGGAGGTGTATCTGAAATCCAATTTCTAGTTATTATTTTCCTAGCCACTGCTAGGATAGACCATAACAAGGGAAGCTTAATCTTTTTAACACATTGAGGTACAGGTGTGTTGAATAATATAAGAGACTTAGAAATAATGAAATTATCTGTAAAAAGAGCCTGCAAAAATTCATTAATTGACTTCCAGTATTCTTTCAACTTCATACAGTCATAAAACATATGAGCCCAGTCAGCATTAATTTCTACATTACATCTCTTACATAGATTATCCTTATTATTTATTTTATTCATCATCAAAGGTGTATAAAAAGATCTATGTAAAATTTCCATGTATAAAGTCTCCAGACAATGGAAGATGTAGTTCTATAAGCAGATTCCAATATATATTGTTTATCTTGTTGAGTTGGTGGGTCCCCATTAATAGAGGTGAAATAATTCCAGTATGAATCTACACTGTAAAAAGTTTCTTGTCTGATAATTTTATGTATATATGAAAGTTTACCTTTATCAGAAACTTTATGCTGTAAATTTAATATCAAGTAATCAATCAGTTTTGGAATAGATTCTTTAACTGTTATAGACATTAGATCTATTCTATCAATGAGATGTTGTCTAAAGATCTGAACCTCTAACCAGCAAGTTTCTCTTAGATCAAATTCTTGTTTTAAGAAATCTAGATTTTAACTTTATTATCCGATATCAGCTGATACCAGTACTTTAGATCATTATCTATAGCTAAATGAGCTCCTTCAGAAGTAGATGACATAAGCATACCCTGAGTATACATTATAGGGAATACAATAAAATTCCATTCCTATACTTAGGGTGCATGAATATAAAGTTACGATAACTAATAATAATATTTAATGGGTAACAAATCATATGTTTAGGTGTAATAGGTGAAATACAAAATTCCTTTAGCAACCACAACATGGAGTTATTTACAATCATATTTTTATGTGTTAAGGAGATTTTCATGAAGTGCATACTAATTAGCTCCCAATAATCTTTCCATTTTAGATATATGACTGATCTATTAATAAAGTAATAACTTTATAATAGAAGAGATAATATATAAATTAAAGTCTGGAAAAGAAATACCCCTTGAGACCAGCTATTAGTATGTTTCTTTAATGCAATCCTAGGTCTATTAGGTGCCCATAAGAAATTTAACATTAGTGTATTCAGTTTCTTGATAATTATTTTTGTAGGTGGAAGTATTATTGATTGTATTACGATAAAATCTTGGGAATATTATCATTTTAATAATTGTAAGTCTCTCCTCCATAGTAAAAACATATTATTCCAGGTATTAAAAAGATTTTGTATATTAAGAAAACAGGTATTATAATTATTATATATAATAGATTTAATATCTTTAGATAGTATTATACCTAAATAAGTTATCTGACCTGAATTGGGTACATATTTAGTAAAATCACTAATGAGAATATTTTTTCGTGTATATATAGGTAGTATTTTAGTTTTTCTTCATTGAATATTAAACCAGAAATACTTTTAAAATTCATCATTTTATCAAATAAAGACTGCATAGAAGAATTAGATCCTGCTGATGTAATTAGAACATCATCTGCAAAAGTTGAATTTTTGATGTTGTATTTTCATCTATTTCAAAACCCTCTATGTCAGTACTGTTTCTAATCAAATTAGCCCAAGGCTCCATTACTAAAGTGAATAATAGTGGAGAAAGTGGACATCCTTGCTTTGTACCTTTAAGAATGGGTATTTTTGTGAAACATATGTTCCTACCTTAATATAAGCCAGCGTTCCTTTTTATAAATGCTCAATTAAATTTACAAATGCATCAGAGAAGTTTGTGCATTTCAGTAAGGTAAACAAATAGTCCCAACTTACTGAATCAAATGCTGAACCTATATCAAGACTAATAAGTGTTAAATCTTTCTTTTCCTATTTGCAAAATCAATTAATGTTAAAGTTCTTCTTATATTATCAAAAGTATTTCTATTTACAATGAAGCCCGTCTGATCTATATCTATAATGCCGGGAATGATTGTCTTCAATCTATCAGCAAAAATACTCATAAACATTTTATAATCAACATTAAGTAATGAGATGGGTGATATGAAGAACATCTAGTTGGATCTTTATTAGGTTTTAAAATTGGTGAAATAAATGTATATTGCCAAGATGGGGGGTTATTAACTCAGTTTGGGCCAAAATAAAAACCTTATGTATTAATGAATATGTAGTTTTAGAAAGGATTTTATATATCTCTGGTATAATACCATCATTACCTGGTGCTTTGTTTGATTTAAGCTTATTTATTTGTGTAATAACTTCTGTATATGAAATACTCTTGTCCAATAGTTTAATCTGTTGTTTATTAAGCTTTTTATTCATGTTTGTGGTTATAAACTCCTTTATTTTATCATTAGGTTCCATGTTAATGTTATTATGATTAATCTTGTGAAAGTGATTTCTAAATTCATCCAGTATTTCTGGTATACTAGAAACATTCTTCTTTTTCCTTAGAGAAAAGATTTCTTTGATATGGTTTTGTTTATTCAATCTTTTTGTTTTATTTTTAAGTCTATGTAAGTATTTGGGGCTTATTGAATAAGACAAAAACTTGTATTTCTCTAAAGTTATTTTAACTTTATGAGTTAAAATTCTTTGTATTTCTCATTTAGTTTGTTTATTTCTTCAATAACTTTCTTGTCCATAATATTTTCTTTATTATTATGTTTATAAGAGTCTAATTTACTTTGAATATCTAACAATTCCTTATCCCAATATTTCCTTTTATTATTATACCATCTGATACTTTGTCCATATAGATATGATTTTAAGGCATCCCAAACATAGACAATGGAGACTTCAGGAGTATTATTTATGTCTAGAAAATGTTGTACTTCTGAAAGTATATATTCTTTATAGTCTTTAGCTGAGTTAAGTATGCTGGTATCCTTGATCTGAACATTATGAGTATTGTTTATCATTAATTCAAAAACAATTGAGTTATGATCAGATATAGGACATGAAATGATTTTGGAATTAATTAAATCTGTTACCATCTGGTTAGAAATAAAGACCCTATCTATTTTTGAATAAGTTTTGTATCTGTTAGAAAAAGGTGTATGGTAATGATTTTGAATCTATCTGATTATTAATATCATTCAAATGATACTTAATTAGCAAAATCATTTAAATGTTTTGCATTAGATGTAATCTTCTTTTCCTTATAGTGGTAGTATCACTTTCATGTAGTATACAATTAAAATCACCAGCTAAAATAATATCCCTATAGAGAATGTTATGATCTTATCAATATGTTGTTTCACTGTATTAATACCAATTCCAGGTATCCAATATACATTAATTAAAGTGTAAGTCTTCCCATTAATTTGTATTGTAACCATACAAAACATTCCTTTGTCATCCTGATAAGACTTAATGGTTTTAGGAATGGGCATACTTTTATTCCATAAAATAGCCACTCCTCTTTTTTCCTGAGTGTGCTCTGAACTAACCAATACTGTATACTTATTAGTGGCTAGTTTATCAATATCTTTTTCAAGAGATGGGTTTTTTGCAGGAAGACTAGATTGGCCTTGTGTAAATTAATGTATCTTATTAGGCTTGCCCTTTTACACGGATTATTCAATCCATTAATGTTTAAAGAAATTCCTTTTAAAGATGTCATTTGGCATTTTTAAAACTCAAGAATCTTATAACGAAATAACAAATAACAAGATAAATAATGTTACATCTCCTCTTTAGGTGTACCTTTAAATATAGCTGTATTTATTAAATCTCTTATGGGATTTTGTATAGGATTCAATTTTGTTTGTAGTGACAATGAGTGTACAAAATATATTGTGGATGTCAAAACTATATACAAATAACAATGAACAAGTGAAAATAATGTAAGGATTAAACCTTGCATCCAGCCTGGAGTTATAACCCAACTTAGAGTAGTATTTACTACTCAAGTTAACCCCACCCTAAGCAGCAGTACCTCAGCTACCACCTTATCAATTTAATACTAGTTATATTTAACTGAGATTAACAGTTTCAATTCAATTATCTATCAAGACAAAACTACACATTTGGTAAAACAGCATCATATAAACTAAAATAAACTTTTTTTTTTTTTTTTTTTTTTAAAAACTGTTCATACTACTATATAGATCTATGTAATATATAACACTTGTATTCAAATAGCATTCAAATAATCTTGATGTTAGAAATCAAGAGGAGAGAAAATTAGGTTCTAACATTCATTTAAATCAAAAACTTTGGCTAATATGATTCAGACATTACATATATTAAGATGCATCTATTTTCTGTCATGTGAATACTATTAACAGCTTCCAAAAAAAAAAAAATCTTGAATTGTTTGTATATGAGCATTTACTTAAACTCATTATCACAATAGAGTAAAATATTGTATTCTATAAAATTATTATAAATCATATTGCATAGTTATGCAGATTCTCAGAAACACTTGCATTATTAAAAAAAAAGCCATCACACACACACACAGACACACACACACACACACACACACACACACACACACACACACACACACACACACACACACGCACGCACACACGCACACACGCACACACACACATATATATATATATATATATATATATATGATCTCACTGAGTTATGTCTTTGTTTAGCACTATCCTACTTGCTGTCCTTAGAATAAATCTGTCTGCTTTATACAAAATAATGCACAGCAAACACATTTTAGTAACCAGATTTTACAATCATGCTAACCTACTGCTTTAAAATATATCACATGACATTTCTTCCTGAATAGAATTATAAAATTGTTTATGCTTGTCAATCAGATGAATTAAATGAATTATAATAAAGTATTTGTTTGGAACACAAGTTTTTAACACAGATTATTATGCTGCTAAGTAGATTTTCAAAAACATTTAAATAAATGTTTCATTTTCTATGCCTTCTAAAATAAGACATTTACTTACTACAAGAAACTACATCATTTAAATTCATTATAACTGACATATTTTATGAATAGAGTATTTTTCCTGAATCTGTGGTGTGTCAGTGTGATAACTATGTCAAAGGTTATACTAACTGCTTTCAGTTTCTCTGTGAAAATTCTGTGAGTTGAAGTTTTTGAAGTGGCTCATGGACACTGTGCATGAGACAGCCCACATCCCAGATTGTCTCCCTTAACATTTTGGCGGGAAACTTATTAAAACTTGTGACAAACATTCATTTTGTCAATAGAGTAAAATATTGTATTCATAGAAATTATTATAAATCATATTGGATAGTTATGCAGATTCTCAGAAACACTTGCATTATTATATAAAAAGCCACCCAGACTCACACACACACACACACACACACACACACATACACACACACACACACACACACACACACACACACACACACACACACACACACACATATATACATACACACATACATACACACACACACAAACACACACACACACATATATATATATATATATATATATATATATGATCTCACTGAGTTGTGTCTTTGTTGAGCACTATCCTACTTGCTGTCCCTAGAATAAATCTGTCTGCTTTATACAAAATAATGCACAGCAAACACATATTAGTAACCAGATTTTACAATCATGCTAACCTACTGCTTTAAAATATATCACATGACATTTCTTCCAGAATAGAGTTATAAGATTATTTATGCTTGTCAATCAGATGAATTAAATGAGTTATAGTAAAGTACATGTTTGGAACACAAATTTTTAACACAGATTATTATGCTGCTGTTAAGTAGATTTTCAAAAACATTTAAATAAATGTTTCATTTTCTATGCCTTCTAAAATAAGACATTTACTTACTACAAAAAAACTACATCATTTAAACTCATTATAACTGACATATAATTACAGGTGTGGGGGTAGCCACATGCTTTGATTTCCTGTCCTTGCATATTTAAACTGGTGCATGTGAAATAATTCCTCCTTTAAAACTTCAGCTTGGCAAGCTAAGAACTTGGTTATATTCAACTGGACGTATAAGAGAATTTAAGTACCCTTTTCTGCACTTTTATTTTTAAAAAATACAGTATTTAAATTGATTTAAACTGTGTATGAAGGAGTGTTGAAGGAATTTTTAACTGGTTATTTTGCTCTTCAGTAACTTCAACTTAAAGCTAGTCTCGGCTGAATCTTGTTCTTTGCTTGCAATTACAGGTGTGCGGGTAGCCACATGCTTTGATTTCCTGTCCTTGCATATTTAAACTGGTGCATGTGAAATAATTCCCTGCTTTAAACTTCAGCTTGGCAAGCTAAGAACTTGGTTATATTCAACTGGACGTATAAGAGAATTTAAGTACCTTTTCCTGCACTTTTTTTTTTAAAAATACAGTATTTAAATTGATTTAAACTGTGTATGAAGGAGTGTTGAAGGAATTTTAACTGGTTATTTCTTTCCTGCTCTTCAGTAACTTGAACTAAAAGCTAGTGTTGGCTGAATCTTGTTATTTGCTAGTAATTACAGGTGTGGGGGTAGCCACATGCTTTGATTTCCTGTCCTTGCATATTTAAACTGGTGCATGTGAAATAATTCCTGCTTTAAAACTTCAGCTTTCTCTAAGCAAGCTAAGAACTTGGTTATATTCAACTGGACGTATAAGAGAATTTTTAAGTACCCTTTTTCTGCACTTTTATTTTTAAAAAATACAAAGTATTTAAATTGATTTAAACTGTGTATGAAGGGAGTGTTGAAGGAATTTTTAACTGGTTATTCTGCTCTTCAGTTATTCCCACCACCCGCCCTGGTTTTGTTTTGGTGTTAATCTTAGTGGCATTGAAACTGCCCGCCCTCAGCCTGCCTCTCTGGGCTCCATCTCATTTGCTCACTCAACTGAGTGCAGTGAGACTTCAAGTATTCCTGATTTCAGGCACCCTACTTCGTGTACAAAGAGAGCATCTGGGAAATAGAAAAAAAAAATAAGCTTATTATCTGCCTTTCTTGTTAAGTGGTACAGACTATTTGTAGGCTTCTGGAGCCCCCAAGCCCTTCTGTGTGTTTGAGGGGAAGCTCTCTAGCTTGTTTTTTTTCTTTTGTAACTAGCCAGTTTTCTAGTTTCAAAGCACTCAAAATCTCAAGGTTTCTTTGATCCTGTGCACTCTGTTCAGAAAAAAAAAAAAAAAAAAATTTCATCTGCTTTTACTGTACTTTGTGTTTTGGTATCTACTTTTTTACTTTTGCATCATCTTAAAATACTCAATTGTATTTTATTAATACTGCTTGGTGTAACTCATTCTAAGCCTTTTGGTTTAAAACACTTGGGCTTCGACCGAAGGTTAGTTGTTTTGTTTCGAGAGGGTTTGCAGGTCTGCACTGTTGTGGCAGAACTGGTAGCTGCATGACCGCAGTAGGGTTGAGAACTGCTGGATTGAGGGGCTCAGTGTCTGTTAGTCTCTAAAAGTGTATTAATTCTGGTTTAAGCACTTGGGCTTCGCAGTTATTTTACATTAAGAGGGTTTTGGTGGGTCTGCACTCTCTGTGGGAGGAGAGGCTGGACTCCTGCCCTTCTGAGCTGTGGAATTTCTGGTTAAAGGCTTATAGTGCATGACCATATCTGAAACTGTTTCTACTGGAAGTTGGTGCCTTGTTTGCTGTGGCATAGACTGGATTCGGGCCTGCTGGATCTAGCTTTGTTTGTATAACTTGGAGTTATCTAATCCAGACATTCTAAAGTATTCAATGGTATTTATTACTGCTTGGTTGTAACTTGATTAAAAGTGTAGCTTACTATTTCTCCCAAGTCTTTTTGATTAAGCACTTGGGCTTCAGGACCAGCTTGTTTTACATTAGAAGGTTTGTAGGCTAGCACTCAGTGGTGGCAGGACAGGTAGCTTTCATCCTTCGGTTGAACTGCTGATTGAGAGTTTCCTCCAGTGTCCAAGTGTATTAATTCTGGTTTAGGCACTTGGGCTTCAGGCTTTCAGTTATTTTACATTAAGAAGGTTCGTGGGTCTGCACCAAAAAAAAGGGTTTAAAAAAAAAAAAAAAATTTTTCACAAACGGGGGGGGGAAAAAAAAAAAAAAAAAAAAATTTTTTAGAAAAAAAGGGGAAACCCCCCCTTTTTTTTTTTTAAGGGGGGAACAACCGGCCCCCCTTTTACCCGCGGAAAAAAAAAATTTTTTTAAACCTTAAAAAAAAAAAAATTTTTTTTTTTTTGGGGGTTTTTTTAAAAAAAAAAATTTTTTTTTGGGGTTAAATTTTGTGGGGGGGGGTTTTTTTTCCCAAAAAAAAAAAATTTTTTTGGGTTTTTGGGAAAAAAACCCCGCCCCCTTCCCTGGAAATTCTTTTTTGGGCCCAAAAAAAAAAACCCCCCCCCCGGTTTTTTTGGGGGGTTTAAATTTTTAAAAAAAAAATTTGGGCCACCCAAAAAATTTTTTTAGGCGGGGGGCCCTTTTTCCCCCCCCCCCCCCGGGGGGGTTAAAAAAAATGGGGGCCCCCCCCCCCCCGGGGCCCAAAAAAAAAAAAAAAAAAACCCCCCCCAAAAAAAATTAAAATTTTTAAAAAAAAAAAAAAGGGCCGGGGGGGGGCCCCCCAAAAAAAGGGGAAAAAAAAAAAATTTTAAAAACCCCAAAAAAAAACCCCCCAAAAAAAAAAAAAAAAAAGGGGGGCCAAAAAAAAACAAAAAAAACCCTTAAACCCTGAAAAATGGGAAAAAAAAAAAACCCCCCCCCCGGGGCCTAAAGGGGGGAAAAAAAAAAACCCCCCAAAAGGAAAAATTAAAAAAACCCCCGGGTTTAAAAAAATAGTTTTTAAATTAAAAAAAAAAAAACCCTTTAAAGGGGCGGGGAAAAATGGGGGGAAAAAAAAAGGGGAAAAAGGAGCTTTTTAAAAAAAAATTTTTTTTAAAAAAAGGGGGGGGAAAAGGGGGCCCCAAAAAGGGGGAAAAACCCCGGGGGAACCCCCCGGGGGGAAAAAAAAAAGGGGGTTTTTCCCCCTTTTTTTAAAATTTTTTTTTTTAAAAAAAAAAAAAAAAAAAAAAAAAAAAAAGGGGGGGGGTTAAAAAAAAAAAAAATTTTTTTGGGGGGGAAAAAAGAAAAATTTTTTTAAAAAGGGGAAATTTTTTTTAACCCCCCCCCTTTTTTTCCCCCCCAAAAACCCAAAAAAACCCCAAAAAAGGGGCCCAAAAAAAAAAAAACCCCCCCCCCGGGTTTAAAAGGGGGGAAACCAAAAAAAAAAACAAAAAAAAAAAACCCCCTTTAAAAACCCCCCCCTTCCGGGAAAACTTTTTAAATTTTCCAAACCCTTTTTTGGGTTTAAAGAAAAAAAAAGGGAAAAAAGGGGTTTAATTCCCCCCCCAAAAAATTTTTAAACCCTTTTTTACCCCCGGGAAAAAATTTTTAAAAAAAAAAAAAAAAAAACCCCGGGAAAAAAAATTTTCCCTTAAAAACCCACCCCCCCCAAAAAACCTTAAAAACCCCCCCAAAAAAAAAAGGGGGTTTTTTCCCCCCCAAAAAAAAAAACCCCCCAACCCCCTTTTTAAAATCCTTTAAAAACCCCCCCCCCAAAAAAAAAAAAACCCCCCCAAAAAAACCAAAAAAGGGGCCCCCAAAAAATTTTAAAAAAGACAGTATCCCTTGAGAAAGGATGCAGAGATGGAATCAAACCTATAATAGCAGCCTTACTTAAGGAAGGAGTCTTAATAGAATCTGATTCACCATGTAACACCTTATTTCCTGTTAGGAAAGCAAATGGGAATGGCGATGGTCCAAGATTTACAAGCTGTAAATGCAGTTATACCAGCACCACGTGCCAGATCCACACCTTGTTGAATGATTTAAAACCTCAACAGAAGTATTTTTCTGTGGTAGATATTAGCAATGCATTTTTCTCATACCGATACACCCAGACAGCCAGCATTGGTTTGCATTTACATTTCAGGAAACAGTATACATATCTGAGATTACCAGGGATATTGTGAAAGTCCAATGATATTTGCACAAGAAATGGCAAGTAACCTGGGATTTATCCCACGAAGGTAGTCAGATTTTACTTTATAGAAGACATTCTGCTGGCAGCCCCACCCAGCAAGAATGCAGAGAAGATACCATAGCATTATTACAATTTTAGCTTCCTCAAGGACTGGGTAAACAAGAACAAACTGCAACTTTGGAGAACAGGTTAAATACCTGGGATGTAATATCAAAGGGGCAGAATAGATAGAGACAGAAAACGGCAATATTACAAGCACCTAGACCAACTACAAGAAGGAAATGATGTCCTTCCTGGGAACTGCACCTAACTTTGTCAGAGTTGGATACAAATTATGCTTTGGAATCTGCTCTGCTGACTAATTGATATTCAAAAGCTGAAGTGGCAGCACAGGTTTACAGTGGACACCAGAAGCAGGAATCAGCTTTCTGCAAACTGGAAACAACTGATAGCATCTTACTTAGTTTTAGGATTACCAAACTATCATAAATTGATTTTTTTTCCAAACTGTAGACTGTAAGCAAAGGTTATGATGACATCAATGGTAACTTACAACAGCATGGGACAAACAGCCCAGCACTATTCATCACAACTAAGACCCAGTGGCCGCGATCCTTGCCCCTGTGTACAAGCAGTAGTTGCAGCTTTCTGTGGCCAGCAGTGCAGGCTTCAGCCTCAGTATTGTTCCACCCTAAGGGAGTTACCTCATACAGTTGCAATTATTTTACTACCAGAAAAAGAGTGGCATATCTTTCTCCTGCTAGACATCTTTCCTGTATGGCTATACTGTTGAATGAAAACCTCATATGACAACTGAACAATGCACAACTTTGAATCAGTCAACCTTGCTCCCAACCCCTGCAGATGTAGAGCTACACTGCCTGCAGGAGATTAGTAAAAGTCCTACAGAAAGATCTTTAGATGTTCCTTGGATGGCCTTGAGGTGACAGCTACTATGTGGGCGACTCTGCAGGACAGGTCCTGGGACAGAACCTAGTGGGGTATGCATTAAGTTTCTGATACCAAGATTTTGGCCCAGTCTTTACCACAACCTATCTGCACAAGCAGCAGCAAGAATTGATTGCCTTAATAGGGGCATGTACTTGTAAAAGGCAAAGAAGAGCTAGATGTTTTACTGACAGTCAGGTATGCTTTTTCTACTGTACACATGTTTTTGTAACAGTGGAAAATAGAGGAATGATAACATGCTGGTAAAATAGCCAATTAACCATGCTTAATTTATTTTAGATTTATTGAGCTCTATTCCGTTGCACTCAACAGTAGCTATTTGCAAATCACCTCATACCCAAGCAACAGGATAGAATTTCAAAAGGTAATGTGAGGGCTGATACAGCTACAAGAACAGGTGAAGCCAGTTCCAAGTTTTTCTTTTGGTGAAGAATTTACAAACCTTCTGAGATTTTGGATTTAAATGTTAAGAAAACAATGCAGACACTTACAAATGTAGAAAAACAAAATGGATAAAATGAGAACAATCCTTGAGAAGGGGACTGTATCTCAAAGAAAGAGAAATTGATTTACCCTCTAGCTTGTTTTGAATATGCAGCTGTTGAGCCATGGGCAGAGACACCATCTCAACAGGGGGATAGTACAGTTAGTGAATCAGTGTTTCTGTTGTCTGGTTACTAATTACACAAAAATTTTGTGCAGCATGCTATGTTTGTAACATGCACAAGGGGCACCTGAAACCCTAAGCAATGGAGTTTCCCTACACCACCATATCCATTCCTTACCTTTGCTTATGGTTACACTAGAATGACCGTCTTAAATAGAAAGTACTGCCTTGTCCCTTATAGATGTGTGCTTCCAAATGGGGTGGAAGCTTTCCAACTAAAATCCAGATGCAATACTGTGCAAAGTCCTTGTAAAAGAAATTATACCTAGATTTGGCATACGGAAAGGAATTTGCCATTGTAATGGCACACCTTTGTAGACAAACAATACAACAACAGGTAAGCTATTTGGGATATATTTAAAAACATATTTTTTAATCACCCAGGATTAATGCAGAAACATGTAATAGGGTGTTGAAGGTAAACTTAGAAATTGATTGAGTGAGACCTGCAAAAGAACTGGGTGCACTGTTTACTCTGGCACTGTTAAGCATAGAGAACAGTTCAAATGTAAAGGTTGACTCCTTTGAAGTTTTTGTTTGGGGAGGGCATATTATACACCTCAAATGGAAACCTCTCATGTCTGGAGCAGGAGGGCTGACAGTTCACTTGCAGGGTATATGAAGTGATTTTTGAATAACAAACTTTTGCAGTTAAATTCTGTTTCCAGATAAAGAGCAAGCGAAATCCAAGAAGCAGCAGTAATGATCCTGGGTCTAGGTGAAGATAGTGAAAGAGAAAAAAATTGGAGGCTCTCGAAGTACGGAAGGAGGCGGTACCAGGTACTACTGTGGCACCTGCAGTCAAGATGTGAGCGAGCATCCCTGGATTCATTTGACACACTGTAAACTGGATTAAGAACTTTGAACTGGACAAACACCTTGTTACTGTTGTACAGCGAGAACAAAGCCGATGACCAGGTGTAGAGTGAATAGAGACACTGAACAACCTCAAGCTTGCATGATTAGTTTTGATAGCTTTTAAAACATTGTTCTTTTTTGTTTTTCCCTTTTCCCTGCCACAAAAGTTGAACTGATTAACGTGATAAACCCAAAACAAGACTGGCACCGAACTTTAACACTTATCAGGCAATTACACATGTTTTATGCTGAGACTTTTAATTTTTTGAACTGCTGGATCTGCACAGCCCAACAGCATACAGGGGTTATTAATGACTGCTATCCCCTAGGGGTCAATGAGACCTGGGAAAATCTTTTTTTGACACAGTATTAAAAGCATATGATAAGGTAGCACTGTATTTGCCTGTGACAAAAAAAGGGATTTGTATGTTTTAAAAAAAATGACACAATAAAAGTGGGTTGGAGCAAGTGTAATGTGACTGTACAATATAAATGTTATACCAAAAAACAATGGGGTGGAACTTGTAGTTCAGATTATGACTCATTTTTTAAAATTTGCATAAGACTCTTGATCAAGTAAAATAATCCTGTATTTTTTAAACAGTTATCTGTAATAGATAGGAAAATGTTTCATGCAGGGCAGTCATTTCATAACAAAGTAACTACTAAAGTAGAGGATTGTTATTTTTTTGTGGTAAAAAGCATATAAATGGTTACCTGAGAATTGGTCTGGCAGTTGTTTTTTGGGGACCTGGTCCCAGCCATACACACTGCAGTCTTGCCTCAGGGAAATATTCAAATACCTGAGATGTGACCAAAAAAAACTGTTAAAAAGCCTGAAAATCCAATGGGACAGATGAAGGGGGGCTGGAAAGACCATCATTTGGGGCCAAACTTACATGGACTTGAGTGACTGTTATATTCAGGCATATTACCTGCATGTGGTGGAAATCAATTTGGGAGCTGCAAAACTGTCTAAACCCCTTTAGAGTAATGCAACTTTTTTTCTCTTGAACTGATAACTGATGAACTGAATGCTATGAGAACTGTAGTGCTCCCGAACCGAATGGCTCTTGACTTCACCCTAGCGGGGGGGAAGGGGGCTTTAATCAAAGAAGAATGCTGTGCATTTACCAGATCATCAGCATAAAATTTACCACCTTGAGGTGATTCAGCCGGTGAAAACCCGGCCCAAACCCTCTTTGGGCTTTTTCCAGAATTTGTTGGGGGTTTCCCTCCTTTAACATCCTGATTGCCATTGGTGTGGGATTACTCCTGATAGGAGTTTGTTTTTTCCCTGCATAAAAAAATTAATCAAAAAATTTATAGAAAATTATTTTAGACTATGTATCAAAATACTGAATTTGAAAGCTGCTAGAATGTGAAACACTTTCATAAAGTTTAAACTGAATGACTTTCTTAACTGCAAATCCTGAATGGAAGAGGTTAAGGAAAAAAAAGCAAACTGTTTATTCTTTTTTAAAATAGAATTAAAAAGTATTAAAAAGGGGAAAAGTCAGAAAAATATGTATTAATTTGTTGTTTAATGCTAATTAGAAGCTAAAAGTTAACACTTTTTTTCATTTTATATGCACTGTTTTTATATAAAAAGTTTCATATGAGACTGAAAAGATGCTTTTTTAAACTGCAGTTTGCTTCCCAGTAATTGCTAACAGCAAAAATTCATGTTTATGCCTTTTGGGAAAAGTACTTGAGAAGCTTTTTCTGCTAGGTCAGAAAAATGGAAAGAACAATGCTATATCCTGTAAATGTAATGATTCTAAACAATCAGCTCCGTTGTTGGCAGCACCAAACAAAAGATAATTTGACAAAGGATTATTAGAGAAATGAACTGCTAGCTTTGTGCTTGAATTAAATAGTACCTTGAATGGTAACATTGCATGTATCTAACCGGGGGTAACCAAGGGCCCCTTGTTTTCCCTTTGGAAGTCCCAAAATCATTATTCATTTCTATATATTAATAAAGAAAAGAAAAGAGAGTAGAAAATAAAGGGAGTGAGGCAGAAATAAAAATGTAAGAAAAGCTGTAAGAAGTATATACAATGGAATGTTACTTACTGTTTATATTAATAGAGTTAAAAATAAAACATATTATTTACTCTTATTTAGTTCTAATTATTATTAGTTAAAGCATGACAGATTATTTACAAACAAGCATAAGCAGTATAATCAAGAAAGTATAATTAGAAATAGCATTTGAAGAACATATAAACTTTTACAAGGAATAAATATGTTATTATTCTATTAATCATATTTTCATTACTGTTCTCTCCTGCCCTCCCCACCCTTTACCCACTACATAATCTAAATAGAATGTCATTGTTTAAACAAAGAAAATAAGAAAAGGAGAAGGAAAAAAAGGTAAAGATAAAAAAAAAATGTATCAAATTACTAACCTTACTTTTCAGAAAGAGAAACAAATTGAATCACAGCTTGCCTTTAAATCTTCAGATATTTTGACTGGTTATGAAACAAAACATTTCTTTGCACATAGAGAATAACTTTGATTAAATCTTTTCCAAAATATTTGTGGCTTTCTGGAAATGCAGGAACTATATTCAAAAGATTAATAATGAACTAAAATGATGAGAGAGAAAAAAAACATATAACAAATCATTTGTTTTTTAGTCTCTTCTTCTTCTCTGAAGTCTTCCGCGAAGCTTCAGTTGCCAATCTCTTTAATGAAGAACTAGCCCATTCCATTTCTTCTATTTTATCCAAAATCCTTTTTTCTTTGACAAACAGTAAAGCAGAGTCTAAATCATCGAAAACCTTAGGACCATCAGGAAGGAAAATTTTAAGCTTGGCAGGAAACAGAAGGTATGTTTTAAACTGTGATTTTTTAAGCTCCCTTATTAGTGGCAGAAAAACTTTTCTTTTAGCTATTACCATGGAAGAATAGTCATTGTCAAAATGTACAGTTGTCTCATTAATCTTAACAGGAGCTTTAGCCCAAGCAGATTTAAGAACCATCTCTTTATCAAAAGATGATAGAAATCTAACTATAACTGATCTAGGATATTTTTTGTTAAGAGTTAGTATTAGCTATAGATCTATGTGCTCTTTCGATACCAAAAGAGAATGCTTCTGGTAAGTCTAAAGTTTTAGGGAGCCAAGTTGTTAAAAAAGAAGTAATATTGTTACCTTCAATATTTTCTGGCAGTCCAAAAATCCTAATGTT
This sequence comes from Protopterus annectens, assembly GCF_019279795.1. Lineage (NCBI taxonomy): Eukaryota > Metazoa > Chordata > Ceratodontiformes > Protopteridae > Protopterus > Protopterus annectens. The sequence goes on from NC_056745.1 coordinate 1,265,698,782, forward strand.
ATTGCGCTTAGATCTATTTTCCAGGTCATCCAGCTTTGTTTGTAAATGAGTATTTTGTTTCAGCAGAAACTCAATGTTGATTTCCTCTTCTTGGATTCTATTTTCCATATCATTCACAGCTTCTTCTATGCCTGTCATCTGGATCTTCTGTTGTTGCAGGTCTGTATGTAACAGGTCTATTTGTTTTGCAGTTTTTTCTATGAAGGTGTCTATTTTAGTATCCATTTTTTCCATTTTATCAGTAAGTTGCTGGATTATAATTATCAGAGACTGAAGTTCTTTCTTGATGCTGGAGTCTTGAGAATTTGTCTTACTGGAACTCATTTCAGATTGATAAACTGACAGGAAAATTTCCACAGTGATTTCTGACAGGAATATTGTTAAGATTTCCTTTCTTTTTTAGATATAGTTCAAGAACTATATAAAACAAACGTATTTAGAAAGAAAATTACTTCAAAAATTATTTTTTTAAGTAATTAATTCCTGTCAGTGTAATGAAATTGGTGGAGCTGAAGAAATCTGCTGCTATCCTGTGTTCATCCTTGGCCACGCCCCCCTATATTGATCTTTTTGAAGACAAATTATGGAAGCTTCCAGTTGTGTACTCCATGAAGTTAGACCCAGAGGTCAGTCCAGTAATCAGGTCAACCTGGAGAGTTCCAATAGGCATGCAGGACAGAGTCAAAGCCAAGCTAGTTAAAATGGTGCAACAGGGTGTGATTTGTCCAGTTGCAGAACCAACTGAATGGGTATCATCCATAGTGGTTGCGCATAACAAAAGCTCAGATGACATCAGAATATGTATTGATCCACAAGATTTGAACAAAGCACTAAAAAGACCTATCATCTGATGTGCACACAGCCTTGATGCCAAATGCCACTGTTTTATCTGTCTTAGATTCAAAGAGTTCATTTTGGCAAATTCAGCTTGACAAAAAATCATCATTGCTCACTACTTTCAGTACTCCATGTGCCAGGTACAGATTTTTGAGAATGCCATTTGGGATAATTTCTGCAACTGAAGTCTTTCAACATGCAATGGAGCAACTTTTTTTCTGGTTATCCTTGTGCTATCATAGTTGACAATATACTAGTAGGAGGTAATAGTGAAGATGAGCATGACAGAAACCTCAGAAAACATCTGGAAAGGGCATGTCAAGTGAATCTTAAGCTCAAGCCACAGAAATACAAATTCTTGCTACAAGAAGTTACTTATGTTGGTCATTTATTTACCAGATTAGGCTTACGACCAGACCCTTCAAAGCAAACAGCCATTCTCAAAATGCCAGCTCCAGACAATGTTCACGGCCTGCAATGTTTTCTTGGCATGGTTAACTATCTAGGCAAGTTTATTCCAGACTTGAGTCAACTTTTCAGCACTGCTCAGAAAGCTGACACATGAAGATGTAGCATGGGCTTGGTTACGGCAACACCAAACAGCATTTGATGTTCTGAAAAAGAGAACTGCCAGTCCACCACCTCTCAGATATTATGGTGCTCACACATCAGTTACACTTTCCTGTGATGCTTTGGAATTTGGTCTTGGTGCAGTCATTCTACAAGAGAGTCAACCTGTTGCCTATGCATCGAGAACTCTTACCCAAACTGAGATGCAGTATTCCCAGATTGAGAAAGAGTTTTTAGCAATTGTGTTTGCATGTTTAAAGTTCCATGATTATGTTTATGGTAGACCTATCCAGATTGAAACAGACTACCACCATCTAGTCACTATCTTGAGAAAGCCTATGCATTCAGTTCCAGCCAGACTGCAGCATATGATGCTAAGACTGCAAAAGTATAATTTCACTCTTGTTTACAGGAAAGGCAACCTTCTTTATCCTGCTGATACATTGTCCAGATTGCCCAGAAACACCACTGAACAGCATGAGAATGAGAGCCTTGATTTTGAAGTCATGGAAGTGAAACATTTTTCTTCCACACATCTTGATGAGTTGAGATCATACAGTCACAGAACCAGTTTTACAAAGGCTTAACCACATTATCAATCAAAGATGGCTGTCAAATCAATCTAGTTTACCTGAAGAAGTGCAACCTTATTTTCCATACAGAAGTAAGATTTTGTCTGACAATGGTATCATTATGAAAGGTCTAAAAGTAATTGTTCCAAAGTCCTTGCAACAAGAGAACATTACTATCTTGCACTGTGGTCACCCAGGAACCGACTCTACCAAAAGAAGGGTGAGAGGTCTAGTATTTTGGCCTTCAATGTCATAAGACATTGACACAGCACTTTCATCTTGTTCCATGTGTAATAGTACTAAGCCACAGCAACAGAAGGAACCACTTCAGCTAAACTAGATTCCTGAACTACCTTCATCAACAGTAGCCACTGACATTTTCAAGTGGAATGGTTGACATTATTTGGCATTAGTAAACTATTATTCAAACTGGTTCAAGATTGACCTACTCCCTAACCTAGCATCCAGTACTGTCATTACTAAGATGAAGCATCATTTTGCAGTACATGGTAATCTGCACAAAGTTATTTCTGAAAATGGCATGCAGTTTACAAGACAACAGTTTAAGAATGGGACTTTTCTCATGTCACAGATTGTGCAGTTCAAAGTGCAAAACAGTTACTAGAGAAGTGAAAATGAGACAATAGTGATGTTTTCCTGAATTTCTTGAATCTCAGAAACATTCCTCATGATAAACATCTTTGTTCACCTGCTCAGAGACCTCTGTCAACACAAACTGGAAGTACATTACCAATCAGTAGTCAATTGTTGGTTCCATGTCAGGAACAACAGGTCAGTGAAAACCAATCTGTTGAAGAGTTTAACCCAGAACTCCTACTACAATAAGGCCAGCAAATTGCTCAATCCATTACGAGAAGGAGACGTGGTAAGGATGCAGACATCCAAAGGTTATGATTAGAGTGGTGTCGTGAAAAAATATTTGCCCAGATCAGAGATCGTACATTGTGGAATCACAAGAAGCAGACTTTAGGAGGAATCAGAAACATTTGAGACCTGTGTCCAAGCCTATATCACAGCACATAGCCTGTGAGAAAGACTATTTATCTCAGAGTGAGTTGTCCAGGATTCCAATTCCAGAGGAAGTTCCAGAAGACATTCCCATTCCTGTGATGAATCCAGATGTTCCTGATATAAGTTGTTCACTGAAGACTGTCCCTGTTGATAAATTTAGTCCAGACTGTTATCGTATCTCCAGACCATATAACAGATACACAGGAACTTGGGCATGAACATTGTGTTTTGTTTCTAATATCTATAGTAATGCATGTCTATTTTCAAAGGGCAATCTTTTTAAGAGGGAGACTGTAGATCAGTGTATGTGTATGTACCTTTAAGAAGCTATCCAAGGGCTTGCACAAGTGTATAAATACTGAGCACTTACAAGTCTAACTGCCATTTTGTAGTAAGCTGTTGAGATTTAAGCATGTATGTATGCAAGGTCTGTCTGTTAACCAATTTGTCTATATTTTATGATGCTGCTATCCATTCTGATGTGTTTTATGTATTAAAGCATCTAAGCGAAATACCCTGCCTGCTTATCTATGTTAGAGAGGGACGAGCGACAATACCTGAGTGGGGGATTATGTTAAAACCCTAGGCCAGAACAAAATAGGCAGTATGAGCTGTCTTAGCTTCATTTAGGCCTATCACACAGAATCAATGGGCTGTGACAACTTCACAGATCACCTATAGCATGACTCAGAACACACACATACCTGACATGGTTGGATTCACACTTAAGCACATCTTCCAGGCAGAATATGTTCCCATAGAAAGGTGTACATCAACATGCATCCATCTGAGTGGGGGGGGGCAGCATCTGATGTATGCATGTATAGACACATCCTGACTCTACTCATCTGTGAGGTAGATCAACATGTAATCATGGACCTTTACTAAATGGACACTGGTAGTATCCTGGCTGTGTGCAAAAGACATATGTGAGTTGTTAATGCTACATCCATGTCTGTTACATCTGTTAGATGTCCTCAAAAAGGTCATTAAGGGCATGCATAATGACAACACTATCTGATACAAATCCACACTGAGGTATTATCTCAACACTGTCACAAGTGGCCATAAACACCTATATCACCAAGTGGGTAGACCACTGGATCACATATGTGGAATCTAAATATGCTGAAATGTGTGAAGTGACCTATATCTCAAGTCCAGTGATCAGGCCTGTACATCAGGGCTGTCTACTAGGCACTTTCCTGTCCATTACTTAAGTCTTAGACATCAAGATTGATATACACCTCCTGTGTCCATACAGTTGTCTGGAGGACTGCAGACTGTGGGCAATCATTGACTACAACTGTAATATTGGTATAATAGAGACAGTGTCAACACACACCAAAGACTGCCACCACAGCCATAACAACACGAGATGAAGCAAAAACATGGGGAAATGTGTTATGTGACCTGTGTACTGTGGTAGATGGTATGTGGAACTTCGACCAGCATGTACCCACAGTGGTGACTACTCCCTTTTATGTAACATGACTCCTGCATATGTGCAGGACATCCACATCAAATCCCATAATATTGCCACAGTTCAAATCCTTCATCACACCAATAACTAAGTACAATGCACCCTTCTTTGTGTGCTTCTCTACACATCTTCCAGTGATGTATAACTCAAGTGTACCACCTTTGCCACAGTGAGCTCCCACATATCTTACTGGCCATACCAAAATATTCTTTTTGTTGGATAAACATTGCTGTCTGATGGTGCAGAACCCTCAAGCTGTTATACCAGATGCATGTGTTATACCTGTTCCAGTGATGCTCACAGTACATACATAGCTGTTTGACAACATTGATGGCATAGGTTACATTTGTTACAGTGTGGATTGTGCCATATATATGCCATGCACACCAGTCAACTAGACTGGATTGATCGTAATGTCACATACAGGTATAGCAGTGTTCCTCCTAACACCTCCAGCAGAAGTTACAGTGTCAGGTTTGTGTGCTTGATTACCCTCATACATTGCTGACATGTCATAATAGTTGTAAAAGTGTGATTGTGCAGAATCATCTATGATCACTCAGAATCATGTTATGTCAGAGACATGGGATTACTGGTGAAATTATTCTGATATTATCCATGATTGTGCGTGCTTCTGTTTACTGTTGCCCATGAGCTTGTAACTGTATCCCACTGGGGGAGACCTCTGCTGACATTACAGTCATATTCACACACATTAGTTTGCACGTAACCCCTGATTGTATATAAAATCCCTGATAGATGTCCTATCCATTGTTCATGTCAGGATGCATATATCACAAAGACATCTTTCTCCATTATGTCACCTTGTCTGACAGTCACATAATATACATTTGCACTGTGAAGTCCGTACTGTACCATGTCGATATGTGACTAGTGTTCCTGCTACAAATGTCTTCTATTTACATGCCCTCACCTGCTGTATATTATGATGTTTTGCCTGTCTTTGCCTTTTTTTCATTCGTACAATTCATCTGTGTGCATCTATTCAATCAAACACACTTCCCCTAAATGTTTATTTTACACAGTAGTCCATGTATCATTAATTTACACAACTTTTGTACAGAATGCCTGAAATGGGATTCCACAATAATCTGCAGTGTATACACTGTCCTGTAATGCATATGGGCCATACACATTGCTATATTATTAACCCTGGTAATCAATGTGGCATTCCGTGCAATCCTGCAGACCTAGTTTGCCTGTAGGTAAACAGCTCTATATGTCTGCTGCTATCAGTGTTTGCTATACACAGTTTCCTGACCAGCAATACTGTGGCTAGACATGAAACTGCACCTGTTTACATTTAAATACAGAGTGTGGCATGAATATGTAATTACTGCCACTGCTCACTGCACAAACATGTAAACTCTGTGTAGGCTTTGCTCGAAGCTTACATGGAGTTTACTGAATCTCCAGGACAGTTTAGAGGCACGCTCACATGTGATTTTCTTTGGGCAGCCAGACTTTGCCCTCCTCACATAAATACTAAGTAATTCACTCTTGCAGTTTATATCTGCTTATATAACTTACATGTTTCCTACAGCTGGCAAAAATAAACACATGGACACCTGATTCCATTTTAGTTTGCATTATCAATTTAAATGTTGATCATGCATCCATTAGTCTGCTCCTTACCTCCCAAATTCTTTAATAATTGTAGACAAATCCAAAAATAATGGTTAATGTCTACCTCACGAATACAAGATACAGAGTTTTATTTCGACCCATGGTCAATGGCAAAGCTTCTAATAGTCTGCAGACTGACAGCCTATTATTTACCTATGAACTATGATGGGATAAGTGATTAAAATCGTGGATGATTTTTAAATAAGTAATGTCTTTTGGCTTCTCCAGTTAGGGATTGCCAAAGCGGATCACTGGTCCACATATTGATTGGCAGTGGGTTTTTTACAGTGATGAGTTGCCAACCCAGTGCCCAACCTTCACAGAAGGCACACACACGCACTTATCTACCTGCATGTCTTTAAAACTTACTCGACTGCAGGGAGGACATGCAGACTCCGCATAGAAGGTGCTGTAGCTGACAACTGAACCGGAGAACCTCTTGCTGTGAGGCAATAATGCTAACCGCTGCACCACCACGGCCCATGGATAATTTTTAAATATTGCTCTAATTTACATAAAAGGTTAAAAGAACATGTTTTTGCATCAACATGCATTTTCTGAACAATATGTATGTCCTGCATTACTGACTGTAATCCTCAGTGATTTACCAGAAGATGCAGCAAAAATATGACACAAAAGTAGAGACAATTGTGAGATATGGTTTACTCACTTACACCATACATCTCAACTGCCCCAGATTTTTGCCTCATATTTTGGGTCAGTCACTCATAACATTTTTGGTTTTCTAACAAATCACTGAAAACAGAAGTCACAAAATAGTGATACACATCTGAGTTTCAGACTTCATATCCTTCAGAAAACCATGCAAACCCAAAACCTGTTATTCTATTAAAGTTTTTTAGGTTTATAAGTCTTCCTCAGACACAGGCAATTACAGACCTGTAAATTTGACTAGCCTCATATGTAAAGCAATGGAAAAACTTATCACAACTAATCAATAAAGACATAGGGGACCTCCAAATACTGGACCTGTCTCAGTTTGGATTCGGCAAGAGCAGGTCAATCTTACTCAACCTGTGTATTTTTCTGAAAAGGTCATCAAAGCAACGGCTGATGGCAAAGCAGTACACATTGCATATCTCATCCTAGTCAAAGGTTTTGACACAATTCCTCACCTCAGTCTGACATCACAATAAATAAATAATTAAATAAATGCATTCCTTGCACGAGAAGAAGGAATGCATTACACAGCCCGTACGGCTGCAGCTGCTCGTCCATAGAGTATAGTTGCAGTGGCTATGCTGTTCGGGCACTTTGCACTACGGCAACGTGCTGATGCAGCCGTTTGGTTGCGGCGATGTAGCTCACAGGCAAATGTCTCGCAAGCTACACGCCGGAATCCGAAAGGAAGCCTTAAAGGGTTCCGCAAAATTGCACAAACGCATCCAGGCATGTTGTCTCAAGACCGCCGCTGAACCCGCTGCTCTAGCTGCTCCTTCTGATGCGTGAGATATCAGTCGCATAGAGGAGTTAGATATTGACTCAATGGTGGCCAGCTGAGAGGCCACTTTGTCACGGACCTCATCAGACACGGCACCAGCCAAGGTTTCAGAGAGCTCCGAAATCAAATCCCGTTGAAGCCTGGTAAAGTGCACCATATAATTCAGGGACCTGATAGTAAAGGTCACTGATGCAAAGGTGCACTTCCCTATCCTGTCCAAGGCCCGGGACTCTTTGTGAGGCGGATGGACAGTCTGGCTTTCTTCTTCTGCCAGATCCTTTTTTGTTGCGGCTGCCACCACCAAAGCATCCACAGGAAGACCTCTTGACCAATGGGGATCCGTGGCAGGAGGGGACAAAATCTTATCTGGCCTCCAGAGAATAGCTTTGACGGTGTCAGGAGCCTTCCAAGCACACTGAAGATAAGCTGGACAAGTTCATCGGCAGGTGGAGTAACCCAGGAGGTAAAGGGCCGGCGCGAAAGGCCTGCAGGAACACAGATTCCTCAGAGGTCAGATTAGAGGACTGCCAGTCACCTCTCTGTTTCAGGATTTCGAGAATATCACCAAAGGATACGTCAGAGGGTGACCGAGGGGATCCTTCCCCCTCATCAAAATCTGTGTCTTCAGTGAGGGACTCCTCTCTGAGTCCATGTGCTTCCTCTTACACTAACTTTTCCGGTGGACTTTCTCAGTGGGAGAAGCTGGGGAAGACAGCGGAAAAGGGGTTTCCTGTGGGAATATGTCCTGAGGCCCTTGTACCCGGTGTCCGCTCGGTGCGACTTGTGAAATCAGTGTACCAGAGGAGGGCAGAGGGATAGATAGTCCAGTATCGCCAGCAGCAGCGAAAGCCTTCTCCATCTGTTGGAAGGTTGGTCCACCTGAAGAGGAGTGAATGTCTAGGACAGGGTTCACCCTTCCCCCCTAAGTGGCTCAGCCTGCTGATCCGGAGTCCCTGGATGGCTGTGGAGCAGCAAACTATGCGTGTCACAACTGACATCCTGGGTCATAGCAAAACTTTCCTGCCACAAAGGCAACTGCAATTCCTTAGTGAGATCCATAAAGGGAACCGCAGAAGGGGAAGACTGTGCTATATCCATGGACTTCAAAGGCAATGAAGGATGAGAATAAGAAGGGGTCTTTGGAGATGGGTGATCTCCTCCCAAGAAGGATAGTTCCTGGGGGGTGGGATACCTCTGGCCAAGAGCACCTGATCCACAAGAAGCAACACATCGTGTTCAGAAAGGCTTCTAGTGGATCTCACGGAGACTGACGGAGAAACAGGCCTGTCCACAGAAGAGGCAGCAGTGCTGAGAGAGACTCGACTATGGGTCTGCATTGAAGAAGTCATCAGTGCTGAGGTCATGGTCTGCACAGGCACAGGGATTGGTGCCGAAGTGGTTGTCGGTGCCGAAGCTGGAACCGACAAAACTGGAGTCAACAGTAAAGGCGTCGGTTCTGAGTAAGTTGTCGGAGCCGACGTGATCAAGGTATGCTCCGACTGAACGGTCGGTGCCGATACAGTGGTAATAGTCTGAACTGAAGAGCCCCTCGGTGCCGATATAGTGAAGGCTGCAGGAGAAGATGGAGCTGAGATCACTAAAGGAGCCAAAGGTCTAGGCACTGAAAGCATTGGGGCTGACTGAGCTCCGGAGCTGAAACTTTAGCCTTTTTAGGTTTTGGTTGACGGGAGCCCCAGCCGGGGACGAAGGCAAAGATTTACCCTTGGTAGGAACATCCAAGATTTTCTTATGGGCGCTAGGAGAGGTTAAGACCTCCGACCCAGAAATAGCCTCTGAAAAGGGAGATTTAAGAAGTCCCTTCAGCAACAGCTTGTTTTTCCTTTCCAACAAAGTCCTATTTGAAAAGTTTTCACAAATAGTACAGGGCGGGTCAATAGATAAGTGGCACGCCTCCAAACAATAAACACACAAAGAGTGTGCATCAGAAGTAGGTAGCTTGTGTCCGCAATCAGAACACCGTTTAAACCCCGGAATACCTTTCTTATCTGCCATTATAGCAAGTTAGACAGCAGAAAAAGGTACCAGCAATGGTACAAAAGAATACCCGAAGGTATGAGAAAAAGGAAAAGATTACCAATGATGGTAACGGGAGAATACCTCACGGAAAAAAGGTAAAGAAAGAGAAGAAAAACCTGAAGAAAATATGGTCACTAGATGCGATAGGTAAGAGACAATGAAATAGAAACTTTTCTGGCAGAAAAGTAATATAAATGACTGATAAACAACAAATAACTGTACTTAGCTCAAGAGAAGCAGCTTGACATGACCGAATGGCAACGAAATCGGAGGTAACAGGGAGAGGGGGATTGTGGGTAAGAGTTTAGCTCAAGAGTTTGAAGCTGACGCGAGCTTGGAAAATGGCCAGCTCAGTTCCGAGGTCGGAACCAATACCCATACGTAAGGAATGAACGAGGATTAACAATATCAGATACAAAGGTTTTGTGCCTAGATATAGGGGTGTCATTGCCCCCTCATTAGGCCAATCATTGAGTATAATGCCCCCTTTGGCTTGTATCTATCCAGACACATGCAACAACTGGAACACACAGGCATACCTTACTAAAAGGATACAAGACCTAAACAACATGTCCTACATTGACCGACTCAAAACCATCATCGTATTAGGTATCCTACTGAGTGCTAAGAGTTAACCTGTGCCTGGCATTATCCTCTGATCCAATACTGATGGATTTACTGAACATCAAGTCAAACTGCATCAGAAATGGTCTAGGGATTAAAACCTCTTCTGCAACATCAACAGATGTTTCTCTCAGAGTTTACAGCTGCTCTGGAGCAGACTCTATCCACATATAACAAAGCTTGTCCCCATTCATATTCAAGCGCAACTTGGATCTGTGTATTGGAAACAGAAAATGCATTTCCAGGACAGTGCCCTGTACTATTAATGGCCAAAGACAGCTCCCAAATACTTTACTCCATGCATGGGTCCCTCAAACGATCTACTGTGTGATCCCAGTTATTACCATTAAAGGATATATAATTATGCATGGGATGGGGAATGCCTGTCACTAACCCATAGCCGGCCTTAGGCATAGGCCAACTAGGTGGCTGCCTAGGGCGCCGCTGTAGCAGGGGCACTTTTCCAGTATTTATTTGGTGTAGGTAGACCAGTATGGGGACATCAGATGGTGTGGTAGGGGGCACCATGGAGCCCTTTTGCGTAGGGCACCAGTTGACCTAAGGCCTTCCCTGCACTAACCCGATGGGAGAGGTTAATTCAAGCATAAAAAAGGGAAACTAGGCTTAAAACGGCCCATAAGGGCAGCTAGCTTGGTACCTGGCTATGAACCCGTAAAAATCAATATTTAAAATTTTGTCTCCGATTTTGAGGTTTTGTCCCACCATTGCTTTTAGTTTTGTCCAGATTTTGGCATTCTAACACTGTAGTACCTCGCACAATGCCGAACAAACTACCCAGTTAAGTGTTTTTTTTCCTCCATAGTCGTTTACTATTCCAGAATGTTCACATGACGATTAGTAGGCTTAAAATACCACAAACAAGGTTCCGAACATTCCCTACAGGCAACATGAGTGTTTACTTGTCTTGGAATGCCAATAACAAATTCTTTCATTCACATGCCACCGTAAGCGAAAAAAATGATGAAACTTCACACCCCCTTCTGAAGAAACTGACGACGTTCAAGACCTTTACTTCCCTTTTAGTTTGTTCTGTGTGCGCCGCCTGTAATGCTTCCGGGATTGTACTCGGACTTTGGAACCATTGTACACTGAATGATTGTTTCTAACAGGAGGTTTAGCCACGCTTTCCTGTTTTTGTAGTATGGCGGCGTCCTGTACAATGTGATTTGTTGTAATTTTGCATGTTTTTGTTTTTATCCTTGTTTCCCAGTAATGAGGAAAGAGTATATGTTGGTTAGAATTGTGCATTTTATGTGCATTAGTGTATGTGCTATTGACTCTTTATCATAAAATACGTTATTTTTTTACTTGTTTGGAGTGCATGTTAAATTCTTTTTCCTGAAAGCCTGAATTCCTGTAATGGCTGGGTCGACCCTATTTGTGCGCAACCTTCCACCTTCTGCTAGCAATGAACAATTGCTTGAGGTATTCAGCGAAGTTGGGCCAGTGAAGCAATGCTTTGTGGTTCGAGATAAAGGTAAGGGCTTGGACAGTATTTTCCTCGCGGCATTGTTTCCCAATTCACTTGCTTACAAATAGATTCATTCACAGAATGAATGACCAAACTGACAGCTGTGTGCTTGCAAAATCGGTTCTGGAATTATGATGTTTATTATATTTTTGCCTAACTGCTCACTGTCGTATTTAAAAAAAAAGATGCATGTTTGTTTATAAAGGAATATTTCTGAGGTAAAATGGAATGGCATTTGTTGATTTTGTTTTGTATTTCTTTTTTTTTTTTTGTCATTTGGGAGACAAGTTTTACATGATCCCATTGCAGTAGCTAGGAATACATTTCTGCTCTCAATGATCTCCTCAGATTCTTTAGTACCAGGCTCTAACTCCTCTGGTGGCACCTCATCTTAGCATGTTTGAGCTGCCTGTTGGAGGAGTTGGAACATTTTGGGGTGATATTTTACTTGACTGGTAGTCTACTTAACACCGAGTGTGATGAGACCATGGGACATAGGTGGACAGGAGTCTCTCCTTTCGATAATCACATCGCCACAGTGGTCAGGAAATTCCTCTACGTGGCATACCTCATCACAAAAGGTTTCTCATCCAGAAAAGAAGAGGTCATTGTTTCCCTGTACTCATCACTCATTAGACCCATTATAGAGTACAATGTCCGTTTTGGTATGTACCTCACAAGACATCTACAACAACTGGAAAGGCCACAGAAATACCTCACAAAGAGAATTATTGGCTTCAAACAGATGCCCTATGCAGACCGTCTCAAAAAACTCCAGCTTTACTCCGTTGCATATCGTCTACTCAGAGGTGATCTCTGCCTAACATACAAAGCTATGTCAAACCCAGAGCTGTTGGACATGCTCCACTTAGAAATCCCAATCCCTCTGAGCTACATACTCTAGGGACCTAAACCTTGTCACCACAATAAACAGAACGTGCTGGAGGGATAGATTCCTCTCCCAGAGACTTCCCATACTCTGGAACAGACTTCCTGTCTATGTCAAACAGAGCTCCTCATTAGCACTCTTCAAGAAAAATCTTGATGATTGGATGGGAAATAGGAAATTCACCCTGGGGATCACTTCTGTAGCTCTGCTTGACAGGGGCACAGTAAAATAATTGTCTTGGGTGGCGAAAGCCAGGGTACCTTTTTGGCTAGGCTTATATAGGCCCTAGGGCCGATAGCCTTGTACCTACCTATGAACCTATGGCTCACCATATGCGCAGTAGCAAGCGCCGCCCAAACTCCGCCCCAGCTGGTTGACGTGTCGCTGTTCTCATGAATAACCAACTCTATGTGGTTTTCAAGCCAGAAAAGAACGTCAAAGGCGTGAATAATTTAATGTGATTTCCATGTCCTTTTACATGTTTTCCCTTAACTTTTGCAGGGGGCAAGCCCCCTGCACCCCTGTGGGGGTGCTGCGCCCCCCACACCCCCCTGCCACTTGGATATACCAGCCAGTAGTGTAATGATGTAAGTGTATTTGTTTCTCTTGTTCTCATGTGTTTGTCTTGTTTAAAATTTTCATTATTATAGTTTAACTGCGACCTAGTAGTGTAATGCTGCATGACACAAGAATGTTAAATCTTCGCCCAAAGGAAGGGTATATTAGACATTGGCATGCTATGCATGTTAATCCCTAGCATGATGCATACAATGAATGTATATAAGCAGCTGAGTTAGTGTCGGTGGCTAATGTGCATGGCATGCCAATCATGCCTTATTTCATATTCAAGTTCGCTAGTTAATCATGCAGACCACGCCCATTCCTGTGCGAAACTGAAGGTGAGCCAGTAAAGTACATTGCCCATTTTAGTTGGTGTGATGCATAGCATTTTCCCCGCAATATGCTTCATTCGTCATAGATTTGTTTATGCACTGCTCATTAATTATGTTGTTTGTATGACACCCTGTTATTTGTGTAAGTAAAGTCACCTAAACTTTTAATGTTAAGTCATACCTATCAACTGTCCAGATTTTTGCATCATTTTTGACTGTTCCTCAAAAAGTTTATTTTCTGACCAATCATTGAGACTGGAAGTCACTAAATGAAGACATACTTTTGAGGTTCAGACTTCATATGTTTCAGAAAGTGTAAGATAACACTAGATCTATTATTCTAGCAACTTTTAAGTTTGTAGGAACAATATATGAAATGTCACTATTCACCCCCCATTATTTTGGCTTTGTCCAGATTTTTTGTTTTAAGGAGTTGAGAGATACGAGTTAAGTACATAAGTGTTCTGATGCTTGCATGTATGCTTATTCATTGCTAACTTTTCCTATGTCTGAGCCCATTTATTCATTTGTTCTATATTGCATCCAGTGGCACTGTCCATTAAAGTATAATAAGTAAGGGAGTGGGGTCGCCCATTACCTGCTATGATTGCACTGATACATCAGTAAAGTTAATACAAGAATTGGTAATAAGTAAGTAATGTTCTTTATGAAAATATTTATTTATTGACACTTGTTTACCATGAAAGTCTTGACTGGGCACCAATTACCTTTTTCAACAGAGGCCCAGGGAGAAACGCTTCAAGGTAACACACCATTGTATTGACAATTTACAGATAGAAGGGTGGTGTATAAGATAGGTAGGGAGTAATTTTAAGTACTACATAGAGTGAAGTGTTAGAGGGGTTAAGCAAGTTTGTGTTAATAGAGAAGTTGTGATGGAGTGGAAATTTGGTTGTGCTAAATTTATACGTAGGTATAGTAGTTTAAGTAGTATGTTAAAATGAAGTATTGGGAGGGAATAAACAGGTTAAATGATTTAGTGTTTAAAGGGAGCTATACGAATGTGATGAAACATGTTAGGAGAAGTTGTGTACCAGATAAGGAGCAGGGGCAAAGCCAGGTGGCAGAGAGGAAGTCTTTTTAGTAATGGTTTGAAAAATGGTGTGAGATAGAACTGATCGACACATGAATTTTATTCCAAGTTCTAGTTACGTTATTAGAACAGAGACTGACCCCCAGCAGCCCTTTGTGGTTTGTAGACGGTAAGCAGTTTATCATTTGACTGGAGGGGATGAGTTGGTTGATAGAATTGGAGAATGGGGCTGATTGTTTGTGCAGGTAAATTGGGTATAAATGATTTTATGGGTTAAGATGAGCCGAGTACAAAATAAGTGGTGCGTTTGAGCCACTTAAGTGTTGTGGGTCTGGTAAGATTTATTTGCAAGCAAATATGGCAACTTTGTTGCAGCATTGTTCAAGTTTAGAACTAAGTGAGGCTTGTAGGTTGGTCATGATAGGGGCTTAATATAGGAGTGAGGGTAAATGGTAGCTAGAATTACCTTGGCAAAGTCGGTAAGGAATTTATTTACTTTTATGAAGGGTACCTAGTTTTTGATGAGTTTTCTTGATGCTGTTGTGGATATGCACAACAAATTTAAGATAATCACATACAAACCTACTTGGTATGACAATCAATGAAGTAACTTCAATTATGGTATTATTTAAGGAATACATTTTAAAGTTTTTTATGGAAATGGGATTTTGGTAAAATATGTGAGAGCATTGTCATTATCCTTTGTGTGTCACCGTACAACATTAAAGTTAATCACAACAAAGATTAATAAAATATTGTCTTTAAACAGCAGTGCAGTCTTGTGTTACAAGTTTGTGAGTGTAATCAGTACGTGCAAAATGTAGTGAATGAAAAGAAAGAGTTGACAGTTAAGCTGCTGTCATCATTCATACTGTTTGTTGGACTGCTGTCAGCCAATAATATCTCACTTAATAGTACTTGTGTCAGTGGGTTGATTAGTGATGTTCACATTCTTCAGACTCTGTAATTGAGTGAGTAAATCTCACTGTAGTCAAATTTGTGTTGCAATATGCATCATGTTTATCATTTCGTCAAGGATTGAGCTTCACCATGATTAAGCAGCTTACAGCCCCTCTCTTCCACTTTCTGCTTGTTTGTGAATTATTTCATCTAGGCAGTACCTGTAAATGGCCAGTTGCAGTCAGTCTGCTACACCGGTAAACAAATGTAAAATATAACGATGCAGTTTTTATGTACTACAGCTATAGCAGGATCTGGCCACTAAATTAAGTGTGCAGCAGTCATAGCTGTCGTGTCCAGATTTTCCCAGAATGTCCAGATTTTTGCCTCCAGTTTTTAGTCTGTTCCTCAAAATCTGTGGTTTTCTGGAAAATTGTTGAGGATTGAAGTCTATAACTAATGACAGCTGTTTCAGTTTCAGACTTTATACTCTTTGGAAAATGCATGCCAATGCAAAATCTAGTATCAACTTTCTAACTTTGTGTGCAGTAGTGTGTCCCTAGTTTTGGATCTTTGTCCAAATTTCTTGTACTGAAAGATATGCCTGCGATCCTTTAACAGCAGTAGGATTGGTAAGATGTGTCCCTTGTCTTGTTGCAAGCAAACCTGTACAATGGTTTACTCCATTACCTTTGTCTTCCACAAGCATGGAACTGCATAGTAATGAGGCATATAAAACTACAGTTCTAAAGTTCTAAAATAACTTTTTGCTTCTTTTCTTTCATTGTAGAAAGTGTCCCAATGATTGCTAGCATGGAATAATCATACAGTAATAATCGTAACAAGTTTGCAGTAGTGTCAAAACCATGTCACAATATAAACTCCTTGTAACTTATTTACTGACGTTTATTTTCATGATAGTTGTACACTATGCTAACACTGCCACTCTGTCATTCAGGTGCTACCAACACATCCATTTGTATACATATTTGCATCTGTCACATCCCAACATTCATTCATAGATATTCACATGCACACTTGTATACACATATGGAAAACATGGTCAGATAAAGAGCCTCACAGTCGCACATAATGAATTAATACAGTGGCATGCATTTTGTAGGGTTAGGACGATCTGTGAGGTTAGCATAATGGTTAATGTCTTTACATTATAGACACACGGTTTGATTTTGACTTCAGGTTATTGGCTAGACTTAACTGATCTTTTAGAGTATTTATAGAGTACTCGCTTATAAACTACTGTGCTTAGTTTGTGGTGTCTTTCCAAGGAGATTTAATATTTGTTGGCATGCGGGACCTGGTTAACGGACCATGTTGCTTTGCTAAGGATGGTCTGCACCTGTCTCCCTTAGGCTTTCAAATATTATTCTAAAACTTTATCCACTCTCTTACAGCTTTTTTAGGCAATGCCAAATTGGCAAGCTTAACAACATGCCAAATAAAACAAAAGAAATCTAAAGGTGTTACTGCCAATGCTAAGAGCCTATAGAAGAAACTTGATGCCCTACAAGTTCTCCTAACTCTGGAGAACATAGACATCTGTGCTGTTTCCGACACATGGTTTAAATCTGCAGAAAATTCTCCAACAGTGCAAGGCTTCAGTGCTCTCCACACATTTTGACCACAAGCTGCACAGACAGAGACAAAAGGGGGAGGCGTGGTAGTCTGTTAGTAGCAAGCATAACTCTATTTTGATTAAACAGGATGTTGCCCTTGAATTTATCCACATGCAGATCACCATAGCGAAGTCAGTACCATATCCTAGCAAAGCTATAGGTCACCCTCTGTCTCTAGAATATCTAGAATACCATAACTTGTATTTTGACCTATTGAAGATGATTAAAACAAATAGCCTATTCATGGGAGACTTCACCCCTCTATAAACTGAGAAACACACACTGCCTCATACTTGCGGGCACAGCAATTCCTGGATTTTATTAATGCAGATATCCTTGGCCAGATGGTGTGCACACCCACCAGAGGTTCAAACACTCTGGACCTGGTACTCACCACTGTGGAGGAGTGCTGCCCCTCTCTAGTGTCATGTCCTCACCAGTGAGGTTGGACCACAAAGCTGTCTTTTTCAAAATAAAAATCAGCTCTGTTACCCCCAGCATGCCCTGTAACAGTTTGGAACTATTCCAAAGCAAACTACACCCTATTAAGTGAGAGTGTATCAAAATTCAGCGATCCTCCCAACCCCAAGTTCACAACAACCCTTGTGGAATTGTTCACGGAGACCCTGCAGAACCATGTAAATGGCTCTAAAAACAAACCACACTGGTGAGATCCTAACTTTTAATTGGGTATGTAACAAAAATCAAAAAAGCAGAGGGTAAAATCAGGAAGAGCAGCTCCTATAATGATAGGAGCTCTCTAACTAAACTAATCAGGAAACTACGAAGACTTAGTTCAACGAGACCAAGATAGCCTCACAGGCTAGAGACAACCACAAGACCTTCTACAGCTATGTCCAAAAACGCAAAGGCAGTACACATCCATGTACCGAACTAGTGGTCAATGATGCCACCTTTACTGAGCAGAGTGACACAGCAAATTTGCTGGCTGACCAATTCATCTGAAATTTTACTCACCATGTCCCTGCTACCTCCCTCCATGAAATACTGTAACTCTCTCAAATTATTAACAAGGAGCAGGTGTTGGTGGTTCTTGCTGAGGCCAAAAACACAGCCTCAGTGGGCCCTGACATTATCCCAGTATGTATCCTAAATAGCTGGAAACATGATCTATCAGGAGTCAGGACCACTTAAGTACCTTTTTAACTATAGCCTAAAAACAGGCTTTGTAATGGAGATTGTAGGACTGCAACAGTTATATCACTTCACAGAGGTGACCGAACAGCCAACCCCAGAAGCTGCAGACCTATTAGTCTGACTGGTCTAATATGCAAAGCCATGGAACAAATTATCATGGAAATGACAAACAAAGACATAGACAATCTTCAGGCACTGGACATAACACAGTTTGACTTTGCCAAGAGAAGATCATGGCTACTAAACCAAGTGGACTTCTTTTGAGAAAGTCACTAAGGCAATGGACGAGGAGAAAAACGGTGCATTCAGCCTACCTGGTTAAGGCATTTGATGGAATACCCCACTTGGGTGCAGTTGACCAACTCACCGAACTGGGCATAAACTCCTACATAGCTCACTGGATTGCTAGCTGGCTCACAGACAGGGCTGAGGCAGTCTGCCTTGGTGATACACTGTTCTCTTAGTGGAGGTGGTGTCTGTGTTGAGACCGCTGCTATTTGGCATCTAGTTCTCGGAGGTAAAGGCTAATGTCAAGGGCTTTTGCAGATAACTGCAAATTGGGAGATGTCATATATTTCCCTCTTGACACAAACATCTTACAAGAGGGTCTAACGCAGATAAATGACTGGTGCCAAAGTCATGGACTAAAACTTAATGCCATAAATGCATTATAGTGCCTTTTGGGAAAACTGCCAGCATGTGGCAAAGGTTGTAAGAAAACCAAAGGTTGTAAGAAAACCATTCTGTCGCCCAACTTATACGTAAGGGCATGGCATCTAGGTCCAAGGAAGTCATAGTGAGTAAGGGCATGGCATCTGGGTCCAAGGAAGTCATAGTGAGTAAGGGCATGGCATCTGGGTCCAAGGAAGTCATAGTGAGTAAGGGCATGGCATCTGGGTCCAAGGAAGTCATAGTGAGTAAGGGCATGGCATCTGGGTCCAAGGAAGTCATAGTGAGTAAGGGCATGGCATCTGGGTCCAAGGAAGTCATAGTGAGTAAGGGCATGGCATCTGGGTCCAAGGAAGTCATAGTGCCGCTTTATTTGGCTCTTATCATGCCCATCATTGAGTATAATGCCTCCTTCAGCATGTACCTGACCAGACGTATGCAGCAGTTGGAATGCTCTCATGCTTAGAGAATGCATCAGCATGAGTCACTGCTAGCAGGGGCAGTTTGTGGTACTAGCTGGAGACACCCTCCCTTCTGATTTGTAAAACTTTTTGTTTTGTATTTTTATGAAATATTACATTTTTCAAGGCTTGGAACTCCACAGCAGTGTAGTAGCAGTGCATGCATGGAGTTCTAATTTTTGCACCCTGCAAAAAAAAAAAGTTGATTCTATTATTGAAAAAAGAACAGCATGTAGGTATAACCTCCTATAAAGAATAAAGTTAATTGGTGGCTTATTAACTTTCTCTCTTGCCATTTTGTGGTGTTAGAGAGCATTGCAATAATGGGGCATGGTTGGGTTGTGAGAGGAAGCAATGAGCATGAGCAGCCATTTCCCACTGGCTTTTTGTGTCTAGTGACTGGTGCTTGAAGCAGCCTGAAAAGTAAAAGTGAAAGAATGCTCATTAAATATGTGATTATGTCACTCGGAGCAAGCAATATGTGTGAGGTGAGAGTAGTAGTTTGTTTTTTTAGAACATTTTAAATAATACTTTGCTATTCTTCTGTGATCTTCATTTTATTGACCAAATTGTTGTATTTTAACCGGTGCTGTTGCCAGTTAGATGTACAGTATATGTGCTGGTGGGCAGAAGGGTGGATGGCTTGAGAGGTAAAAAGTGGTATACTTGATGGAATGGAAAGCTACCAATAAAAGAAAGCTGAAATGCCATCTTTCTAGAAGGCAGCAGTTAGATGAAGTATGGAAAATATTAAGTGTTGTGTGAATCATATTATTCAAAGTGAGTTCACAACTTTAAGAAAGAAACTCAAAGTTATTGGTTTATGGGAGCAGACGATGGACTGTGAAGATTTACAGTGTGTGTGTGTGTGTGTGTGTGTGTGTGTGTGTTTAGTTATTTTTGTTAGAATGCTGTATTTGTCACCCCGTGGGAAACTTGGTAGATCACCAGTTCACGTATAGCATATCTTTGGGATGTGGAAGGAAACTGAAGCATCGGGTGAAAACTATTATTACAAATGAAGGGTGTGCAGGTTATGAATAGAAGGCACCCCAGCAGACAACCAAACTGCAGAACCAAGTCCTTTGAGACGTCAGTTTACCATTGTACTATCATGCTTTATCCCATCGAGTACTTGTTTGCAAAATACTTTTTTCTAGCAAAAGTTCATGCTTAACAGAAATACTTCGTATTAAAACTATCTAATTTAATTTTGAAACTAAAGTTATATGTTCATTAATTTAGTCATCTGCATATACTTTGTCAGTTTTTAATGCAATCTTGTACCTACATTCATTCATATATTTCTGGCATGGGCAATAATGCCTTTTTAGCATGCCAATTTACCAAACAGTTATTCCCATAATAGGTATCCAGGTTGTTCTTAAAATTTACCTAAACAAGTTTGTACTTAAATGTAATTTGCTAGTCTGTTCCATGTATCAGCTGTTCTCTCCGAGAACCAGTTAACACACACCTCATTCCTATATAATCTTCTAAATTGTTTGTCTGATGATTCTGTACTACTTTTTTAACCCCAAATATTCCCAGAGGGTAGTTGTCTCTGAATGCCCTAGATACCTGGATAATGTCGCATCTTACTTGTTTATATGAGACACTGTACAAGTTCAGATGTTTTAGGCTTTTATAGTAATTTTCACACCTGTGGATGCCCTTGGCATATTTCTGCTGTACTCCTATCAATTTACTGATGCTCGATTTCTTATAAAGTTCCCCTATTGTTATTCCATACTATGGTTTAGGTCTAATGTAAGTAACAAACATTGACTTCATGATTTCTGATTCCCTAGACGTTTTATAAATCTTTGTGTACAACCTATAGTTGTATAATTAATTAAATGGTTCATATGATTAGAAAAACTCAAAGCTGGATCTACCTGTATTTATACCCAGGTCCTTAAATGAGTCTACAGTTTCAATCACTGTGTGCTGTATTAAATATTCACCTTTTAATCTGTCTCCCAAATATCTTGTGCTTAATTTTTGATGTATTTATCAGCGTATTATTTTCCTTTACCTAAATGGTAGGTTTAGTAAAGTTCTTCAGCTGACATACCCTATCTGTAAAACATGTAATCAGCTTATCCATTTTCAAGTCATGGGTTATTTCTAGGCTTATGACCATTAGGGCCAACCCTAGGCACGCACCACAAACCACTTGGGTCCCGGGTGTCATTGGTGTCTGTACAGGAGGGCATGTTAGTATGGAAGTAACTAAAGAATTGTGTGTGTTGGAGGGTGTTAATTAGGATATTACTTTTCTTATTAATGGCCTCTGTGTAAAAAGGGCAGGGGGATCAGACCGGGGATACATTTATGATTTCCCATCCAATTGTCAAGGTTTAGGTTGATAGGGCCAGGGATTAACTCTGTTTTACATGGATGGGGAGCCTATTCCATAGTGCAGGGATCCTCTGGGACACACATCTGTCTCTCCAGCATGTTCAGTTCGTGTCACAAGTGAAGTTCAGATCACTAGATTTAGTGTTTCTGGTACTGCTTGTTTTGGGCATGTGCAAAAGATAATCGGGACTGGGTCTCTGTAAGCCAGGCAAAGATCCCCTCTCAGCAGCCTGTAGGAGACTGAATGCAGAGGCAGAGTGTTTAGGCGATCAGTGTAGGACAGGACATTCATACCTTGAATTCTCCAAGTGAGAAACCTTTGTGGGCTTTCCAACATTTGCAGGTGTCTGTTTAGACACATCCTGAAGGGGACTTTGTATTAAAAATAAGTCTGGTAAGAGCCAAGTAGAGTGGCATTATAACTTCTTTGGACTTGGATGCCATAGCCTTGCCTTTAAGTTGGACAACATAGCATAATTTTCTTATTATTTTAGCTACATGTTAGTCAAAGGCCAGATTGCTGTCTACATATGTTCCCAAATCCCTTACTACTGGGTCAACTCTTAAGGGCATTTTGTTGATGGAGTAATTAACTTGGGTTGACAGTTTCCCAAAGGGCATTATAATGCATTTTTTTTTGTACTGAGGCTTAGGCACTTGTCATATGTCTGTGTTAAACACAGTTATAAGATGCTGGTGTCTATAATTGCTCCCAGTTTGCTGGCATCCTTGAATTTGGTGAGCCAGAGGACTTCAATATTATCCTTGACTTTCAAAAAGTAGATGCCAAACGGAAGCCTGACAGCCCTGGGGTGCTCCGCTGGTGTTCAGCCTCTTGGTTGGTGGTTTCTAAACTATATAGAACACCTCAGATGAAAAAGATCTGAAAAGTACAACCTAAACAAGTATGGGTCTAGCACAGAGCCCTGTGGGATACCCTGACTATAACGTAGAATTTCACCTGTCCAATTGCTGTATGTCACTTGCCATGTCCTATTTGTAAGCTATGTAGCCATCCATTTTATCAAGAGTACATCAATATTTATTTGTTCTAATTTATTGATTACGTTTTTGAGTGTGACCTTATGAAGTTGTGTGTGTGTGTGTATGTATGTGTGTATGTGTGTGCGTGTGTATATATATATATATATATATATATATATATATATATATATATATATATATATATAGGATCACATTTTTTCATTTATAGCGGTTGTATTGTTCTAGAATATCATGTTGCAGGCAATTATAGATCTGTTTTCAATAAATGCATGCTGATGTATGGCTTCAAGTACTTGCCTTTCCAATTTTGACAATAATTTATCCAAAATAGCCTTTGTTATTATTCCTAATCTTGTTGGTCTTTGTCACTCTAGGTTTATCCTCCTCCCCTTTCCTATAAAGATAACGATTCTCCCAGTATTTAAATGACCTAGTAAATAAATATAATAGTACTGTGTGTTCATACTGAAGTGTTCTCAGATTATTACTAATTTTGTTTCCTACCTGTGCTTTATTTGGGTCTAGTTTACGTATTTATTTTTCAGTGTAATCTGGTTTGATTTCAGTATCTGAGGTTACCTGAATGTTAAGACAGTTTATCACCCCCTTTCTGAAGCCAAACTGCTTTGCATAAGATTTTATAAATATGTGTATACTTTTCTGTACTTAAATAAACTGTGTAGATTCTAAACATTTTTTCTTATCAATTTGTATGTCTTTACTCCTACTACATCTTGTGTAGCTATAAAATGGTTTCCTATTACACTCAATATCTTTTGATATTTTTTTTCTTTTAATTGCTGAAATACAAAACTTTGTTATTGCAAAATTTGCCTGCTACAAGTGGGCATGTGCCCTGTTAAATTATCCTATTTAACAATTTTGTTTTGCTACATAATGAGTGTTTTATTTCAGGCAGCTCAACACATATGTTTGCCCAGGTGAGCAGCTAATGTTTGTTTTTTTGTTGAGTTTCTGGCTAACTTTCTTGAATCTGCAAGTAACGTTTATCCACTAAATGTAGTATGCAGCCTGAGGCGAACTGTGTACAACCATGTCTTTGTTTCTATTTTAGACTTGGAATATTTCAGATTTGTTTTGTGGTTTAAATATTTTAAGAAAAAAAATGCTATTTTGAAAGTGTTTAAATTGAATTGCTTGCAGGAAGAATATCTGGAACAAGGCTGTGAATTGACCCTGTTATAATTTAGCCCTGCCTGTTCCAGTTATGCGGGCCTATTCAATTTCTTTTTGTAACCCCACTTGCTTTCAAGTCACCATCCACACCTGATAGTGAGGGTGGGGGAGAGCAGGTATTTTCCTTTCCCATAGCAAACTGAGAGTGACATATACCAGTATTATTAAAAATGTCAACAATATTATGTAAAAGCAATAAAGTAAAATCAGTGAAGATACTTGAAAAAAGGTTATTCAGCACATTTACATTCACCAATAATACAACTTGCAAAAAAAAAAAACACAAGCTTTTATGTATGTATTTGCTTGGTAAGTGCACTGGTTAAGTGACCATTTTCTGACATGTTGCATTACTTGGTTAAAGCAGCATGCAAAAAAGTTACTAGAGCTTCTTTATTTTTGTAAGTACAGAGTGTGAGTTATGAGATGCTGGTACAAGGATGAAGTACAATGGCAGGACTTTCAGTTGCAAAACATTCAGATGCCACATTCTCTATGCATCAAGCTCTGTTAGTGTTGAATAGAAAGTCAGGAGTAGATCTCCATTTTGCCTAATTTTTGTAGAGTGATTAGAACTAATAGGCTAATTCTCTTTTTAGTCAACATCTCTGAAACATTTACAGCTGTTGTATGGAGATGCTTTGAGTTTATATAGATGAAATTTGGATATCGTATCTCTCCCTCTTAGTTCTTTGTTAGATGGCTCCTTTTTTTTTTTTTTTAGGATTTTTCACCTGTGCGATTTTTGTACCAAGGTCATAAAGTCTGACATATCTGCCAGGCCATATGCTGTAGATTGCTGGAACGTGAGGGGCAATAATCGCATGTAGTTCTGGCAGTATTTAGAAGCCAGTTTGCCTTCTGTACGGAAATGCAGTGATGCTGTTTGTTGGGGGAGAAACAAATGAAACAACACATTTTGTTCAAGGTGACTCCAGAATTTGTGTTGCCAAGTTTAATATAATTGGGGAGAGTCCATACTCTAATCTTGGGAATTAAGCATACTTTTACTAAGGCATTCCTTGCCTCGGTGGTGAGATGGTAGGAGAATGAGTAGTAGACCTTTAGCCGTTTGACGACATTATCAGCAATGTATTTAGTGTTAAAGAAGTTAAGTGAAGAGTCAAGATGTAGCCATAGATCGTGGTTGGTGGACAAATGTTGATCATTTGAAGCTTATGTAGAGTGTCAAATAACTATACTGTTGATTTGGAGTGGTTGGTTGAAATTGGATCAGATTGCGATAAATCATTTTGTAGATTTGAGTCAAGATCATTGATGGAGGGGAAAGAGTGATAGAAGAGGAAGATATTAGTGTAAATTACTATGTAGTTATGAGAAGTAGTGTTGGTGATGTCATTAATAAAGAGAGAAAATAATACAGGTTGAAGACCTGACCTGTGTAGAACACCTGAAGAGAAGGTACCAGTGCAGGAGATTGATTGCTGTTTAGAATTTGGAAGGTCCTTCTAGATGAGTAGTGGGACATACAGTTGAAAGCATTAGAGCTGAAGGCTAAATTTAAGGATTTTAAAGAAGTAGATTGTGCCTTAATCCCTCAAAGGCCCCTTTTAGATCAGTGAAAATACTGGCCCCTATGTTGCCATCTTATAAGGTTGCGTAGATTTGTTGTAAAGATGCTGTAAAGTTCTTATAAGTCTTTCCGAAACCATATTGAAGCATAGACATATGAGAATGTCTTGCTTCTTGATGTATTTAGTGATATGATCACAGAGCAGCTTTTCAAATATTTTTAAGTGGACAAAGAATTAAGATGAATCTAAAGTCTTAGAAGATCTGGTGAGTGTTTCTGTGGTTGAGAGATTATAGGGGCATATTAATATTTGTAGGAACAATACCAGTTGTGTGAGATAGGTGAAGATACATGTAAGTGGTTTGGCAATAAAGTCAGCTGAAAGCGTAAGAAAGGAGAGATGGGGTTGTATTCGAGTTTGGGTTGTGCTTTTTAACTAGTTGTAGAACAAGCTGCTTTATTGTTTTGATTATTTGTGTGAAATAGAAATGTGGTAGTATATGCGCACGCATAAATGAGCTGATCTGTATTTAGTAACAGGCTTTACATGATGTGTAGAGCTGTGCAAGCACAGCAAACATTGTGGCATGCTAATTTATAGCATAAGCAGCTGAATTGTATGATTATCAACCATTCCAAGACGGTGGACCTATTCAACAAGCTATAAAGCAATCGTGTACACTTGGTTTAGCCTTTTGTCTTGTATCCCAAAACCTATTGGGATACAAAATCACCCTCGATTCTACCAATGTTTATGTCAAAAAATCTTGAAAGTGAATATTAAAAAAATAGACTTGACTCATGTCAATAAATTTCCGACATCCCTTAATCAAAGGTCATTGTTATTCCCAGATAACGGCACTTCAACTAACCTTCCATGTGCCAACTTATCTGAAATCCTAGCATCAGGGTAGCTTTCAGTGTTCCTTAACTAAAAGGATAAACTACCTATGTACCCATGCACTAAACCACAACAAGCGATGGATCTTTAAATACATATAGAACATCGCAAATTCAGCACTACAACATTTTTAACCAATGGTATCTCGTAAAAACAAAGTGTATCCAATCACAATAATCTTATCGGCAAAACTATTGCCATTCTGTACGCAAAATCAACACAAAACATTTCTGCAAAACTTTTGTTCTAATTGGTTCATATTTAGCCAATTACTTGGCATATTTGGTCTAAGCATTCAATAGATACATGTCAAATCTTAATAAAAATACCCCATCATAGCCGTATTATGAACAAGTTCGTAAACTGCCCAATATTCACATTCAACCAATTGGATCTCAAATAAACACTCAATACCCAATCCCATCAACTTCTGCAAGAAACTATGAAGCGAATGCATCCAAACCAAAATACTTATTTATGCCTTGAGATGCTTGAATTCTAACTGGTTCACATTCAACCAATTAGCTAATATTTAAAGTTTACGCAGCCAATACTCTACAAGAAATGTACTATGGTTACAGCGAACATACCTTCTCCGAGCTTCATTTACTATAGGCTAAAATTTGGCGAATAACACCACAAAGATAACCTAAATAACTAATAGATTGTGAGTTAGGAAATCCAGCACCAAATATTGTATTTAGATATAATTCATCCAGTCTGAGTATAAAAATCAATAAACAATGATCGTTGTATTCAAAAATAACTATTATGATATTTAAAAAATTAATTAGAAAACTTGATACCTTCCAACTGCGGGGAACTAATGTCATACAATGGAACCTGGTTTTGATGCATTCGCTTCATAGTTTCTCGCTGAAGTTGATGGGACAGGGTATTGAGTGTTTATTTGAGATCCCATTGGTTAAATGTGAATATTGGGCAGTTTAAAAACTTGTTCATAATAGAGCTGTGATGGGGTATTTTTATTAAGATTTGACATGTATCTATTGGATACTTAGACCAAATATGCCAAGTAATTGGCTAAATATGAACCATTTAGAACAAAAGTTTTGCAGAAATGTTTCCGCGTTGATTTTGCATATAGAACAGTAATACGTTTGCCAATAAGATTATTGTGATTGGATACATTTTGTTTTTAAGAGATGCCATTGGTTAAAAATGTTGTAGTGCTGAATTTGCGATGTTCTATATGCATTTAAAGATCAATCACTTGTGGTTTAGTGCATGGGTACATAGGTAGTTTATCCTTTTAGTTAAGGAACACTGAACGCTATCCTGATGCTAGGATTTCAGATAAGTTGGCACATGGAAGGTTAGTTGAAGTGCCGTTATCTGGGAATAACAATGACCTTTGATTAAGGGATGTCGGAAATTTATTGACATGAGTCAAGTCTATTTTTTAATAGGTTCATGGGTTCATACTAGGCTATCTGCCCTAGGGCATTTATAAGCCTAGCCAGAGTATGTTTGGCTTTAGCCACCCATTTTAAATTAATTTTGCTATGCCCTTTTTTGAGGTTGGTATACTGTGCCTCTGTCTAACAGTGACACAGAAGTGATACCCGGGGTAAACCTACGATCTTCCATCCACTCATCAAGATTCCTCTTGAAGAGAGTCAATGAGGGACTCTGCCTAACCTGGACTGGGATTTTATTCCAGAGTGAAGGGAGCCCCTGGGTTATGAATCTGTCCCTCCAGCATGTCCTATTTATTTCAGAGCTGAGGTTCAAGTCTCGCGAGCGTGTAGCTCGATGGGATTTGAATTTTCTGAGGTGCAGCATGTCTCTTAATTCCGGGTTGGACATGGCTTTATACGTCAGGCACAGATCACCTCTGAGCAGGCGGTATGCCACTGAGTAGAGCTGGAGTTTCTTTAACCGGGCAGCATATGGCATCCTTTTGAGCCCTTTGATCCTCTTGGTGAGGTACTTTTGGGGTCTTTCCAGTTGCTGCAGGTGTCTGGTAAGGTACATCCCAAAAGGGGCATTGTACTCTATTATGGGCCTGATGAGGAATGAGTAAAGAGGCACGATGACCTCCCCTGATCTAGATATGAATCCCTTCATGATTAGGTGGGCTATATAAAATGTTTTTTCTAACCACTTTGGCTGCGTGGTTGTCCAATGAGAGATTGCTATCAACTTGGGTCCCCAGGTCCCAAATTACTTCTTCTGTACTAAATGGATTACCACCTATGTGGTAATTTGTGGGCACTTTGTTTTTGCCAAAGGGGATGACTATACACTTTTTGGCGTTTAGCTTGAGGCCATGGCTCTGGCACCAGTTGTCTGTTTCTATGAGGCCCTTTTGGAGGATGCTTGTGTCGGCTGGAGAGTCGATTATGGTGCCCAGTTTGCAGTCATTTGCGAACTTGGTCAGCCACAGTCCTTCCGTGTTGGCCTGTACCTCCGAGAAATATATACCGAACAAGAGAGGTCCCAGGACTGAGCCTTGTGGGATGCCACTTGTAACTGGTTTGGAGTCTGACATGGCTCCAGCAATTCTAACCATGTGGGTTCTGTCCTTGAGCCAGTTTGCAACCCATCTAGTGACATAGGGGTTTATATTTAAGCTGGTGAGCTTATCTATAATGCCTGAGTAGGGTATTGTATCGAAGGCTTTTGCGAGGTCCAGGTAGGCTGTGTGGACCACCTTCCCTTCGTCAATGGCCTTGGTGACGATTTCAAAGAAGTCGACCAGGTTTAAGAGGCAGGATCTGCCCTTGACAAAGCCAAACTGGGTAGGATCCAGTGTCTGTAGGTCCCCAATATCTTTCTTTATTTATGAGGTCCATGATGATCCTTTTCATAGCTTTGCAGACCAAGCTAGTCAGGCTTATGGGGCGATAGTTTCCAGCGTCCGTTGAGGCACCACCTTTGTGGAGAGGGACCACTGTTGCTGTACGCCACTCTTTGGGTACTTATCCTGTAGTAAGGCTGAGATTGAACAGTAGTTTTATGTTTGGGTTTAGCTCTTCTTGGAGTTCATGTAGGACGCAGCCCGGGACACCGTCTGGTCCCATTGATGCTGTGTTTTTTTGCTTTGGAGAGGGCGGCTCTTAGCTGAGCATCTCAGATGTCAGGGGGGCAGCACTCTGCTGGGATAGATATTTGCCCTTTTGGTGGGGAGGGGGGGAGAAGTTTGCGCTGAACCTGTCAGCTAGAATGTTGGTAATGTCTGTGGGTTCGGTGTATTTTTTGTCATTTTGGACTAATTCTGAGCATATCTGGGAATTCCCACCCAGGTTCCCAACATAACTAAAGAAAGCCTTGTGATTATCCTTAGTGTCCTGTGCAATTTTTCTCTCGAAGCTGGCCTTAGACGATTTTATGAGTGCCCGTAGTTTTTTGCTAATACTGATCAGAGATGCCTTCCCTTTTTGGGATTTTGCTCTATCATGTAGTAGCTTCCTCCTTCTATTGTATAGTTTGTTTATGGCTGGGGTCCACCAGACAGGACGCCTGCCTTTGGAGGATTGGGTCTTGGTTTTATTTGGGATTGCATGATCCATGCATTTCTGAAGGTGTTCATAGAATGCATTTATAAAGGATTCTGCAGTCTGGGCCGTATTTTCCACAGGCCCGGGGGCTTTGAAGGATTCCACCTCGGTTTTGAGGAGTGTGAAATTTGCTTTAGAGAAGTTTTTCACTGTGTTTTTTTGGGCAGGGGGTGGGGTCGGGTTGTGAATATCCAGTTGGATTAGTTTATGGTCTGATCTTACCAGTGAGGGATACACTTCTGGTCTGGAGCATAGAGTCCCCATGTTGGTGATGATCAGGTCCAGTATGTTTTCCCCTCTTGTGGGAGTGGTAACAAGTTGTTCCATAGCATTTGAGTTTATGAATTCTAGGAACCTTTGGGCTAGGGTGCTGGAGCTAGAGTAATGCTCCCACGCTATGTTTGGGTAGTTGAAGTCGCCCAATATAATGGTGTTTGGAGAGACCTTCATATTTTCCAGTGTTCTCAGGAAGGCCGAGTGGGGTTCCTGGGTTTGGGAGGGTGGTCTGTAGCAGGCTATCAACTGGGAGTCAGTTTTACCCACTGTTAGTTGCACATGGATAGTCTCTGATGCTTCGTGCTGTGCCACCAATCTGGAGGTGTGGGTATCTTTGATGAATATTGATACTCCCCCTCCTTTTGTAGTTCGGTCCAAGTTTTGGGGCCGAAAAGCATGGTATGAGGACCTGGTAGTGCTGGGGTGCTCTCGGGAGTCCTGAACCAGGTTTCTGTTACTGCATAGATATCGATGTTCTCCATGCTAAGGAGAGTTTCGAGTGCGTGCATATATTCTCATTTCCAAGATTTTTTGACATAAATATTGGTAGAATTGAGGGTGATTTTAATTAAATCAAATAAGGTTTAGCCTGTACTAATCATGTCTAAATAGTTGAACTATTCAAAAAAACTATTGGATGAATATATTTAGTTGTGTGATGATTTACATGCTAATTTGCTGTGAAAGTTTTATGTTGATTGGATGAGGGACAGATGCATGTAGCTTATGCTGTATGATTATTTTATTGTTTCCATTGGCCATTTCAGGAGGGTGTGTATTAATTGATGTATTTTTTTGAATGATGGCTTTTTAAAAGGAATTGTGTTTTAGAAATGATTTATCTGATGATCCATTGGTTACGGGACGAAATCCTGTATGTGTGAATAAAACGATGTTGACTTCAGCAGTGGTTTGCGATTTCACTATTTATATCCCATTTTTGGTGTCTTCGTTCTTCTGGAGAAATTTATCGTGCTTGCAATTGTGGTTTTTATAATGGTAGAGGAAACATCCTGAATGTGTGTGCTGGTGCTCCCAGGAGTTACCACAATTGCTGTATCTGGCATAACTCACAGCTCTTCCAGAGGTTTTCCAGGGGTGATATCCCACAAGGCCATTTACTTGGGGGATGTAGGGTATACACTCGAACCATGGCTGATGATGCCCATCAGAAATGCACACACACACCCATGGAGGAATGTTTTAATGAGGCACATGCTCAACCAAGAAATGTCATACTGAATGTGTTTGGGCTGCTGAAGTCACTGTTTCAGTGCCTAGATAAGTCACGGGGTGCTCTACAGTATGATCTCAGTACCTGTACCATATCAGATTCTGTGCTGTCGTACACAGTATCATCCTGTAAAAATCCTGTAAAAACTGCTGCAACAGGAACACCAAGGGCTAGCAGCAAACATTCCAACACCACTGGCAAGGTCACCCCCAGCCACATGCAGGTGAGGAGTCCGAGGGGGAACCACTAGCTGCTTTGGTTGTAGGTACATGTAGGCATGCACAATATGCCTTCCCCCTGGCCAGGGAGCAATTGATGGCACGCATGCTGACTACCTAAGGAGTACAACTTTCATCCTATGCACATACATACAGTACAATTGATGTCAGGCAACACTTGCAACCTTTATATAATCACGTACTTTTTTCAAATAATACAGTATTTAAATTGATTTAACTGTGTTGCATGATTATTAACTGAACTGGAAGTTTTGACTCTGTTCTTCAGTTACTGCTGCTTGAATTTTATTATTTGTTAGTAATTGCAGGTGTGGGGGTAGCCACATTCTTTGATTTCCTGTCCTTGCCTATTTAAGTGGTACAGTTTGAAATATTTTCTGCTTAAAAACCTCATCTTTGGCCGGCTAAGATCTAGCTGTATTCAACTGGACGTATAAGAGAATTTAAGCACCTTTATCTGCACTTTTTTTTCAAATAATACAGCATTTAAATTGATACTGTGTTGCAGGAATATTAACTGAACTGGAAGTTTTGACTCTGTTCTTCAGTTAGGTTTCCTACCCACCCTCCCTGTTTCTGTTGTGGTGTTAATCTTAGTGGCTTTGAAACTGCCTGCCCCTCTTGTAAATTTGTGTTTGGATACACCTTCTGGGCCCATCTCATTTGCTCACTCAACTGAGTGCAGTGAGATCATATTCTGATTTCAGGCACTCCTACTGTACAAAGTGAGCATCTGGGAAAGAGAACGAACAAACAAAAAAAAAATTTAAGCTTGTTTCCTGCCTTTCCTGTTAAGTGGTCTAGACTGTTTGTAGGCTTCTGAGCCCCCAAGCCCTTCTGTGTTGGAGGGAAGCCTTCTAGCTTACTTTTGTTTCTTATAACTAGCCAGTTTTCTAGTTTCTGCACTCAAATCTGTTTCTTTGAACTTGGCACTTGTTCAGAACTCATTGTAAGCACTACATAAGCTGCAAATTACTACAGCACTCAACTTTCCTCACTTGTCTAGTGGAAAGCAGTTTTTAGTACTTGATAAATAAGCACTTATCCAGGCATGTCTAAGGGTCAGCTCCCAGTGATTTCTCCTGTCTACCTGATGAATCTGGGCATCTTGGGGCAATGCAGCAATTGCCTCATGTACACAGACAACCCTCTCCTCCTACCACCCAACACTACAACCTGTGAGAGATGCACTTATATAGCCAAACTGGAAGCAAAGCTCTCTTCACCCAAGACTGGACTAGACAGTCAAGAGGAGAAGGTAAACACTTGCACCACACCACACTCATCACATAGTCCCTCAAAACCTACACCACCAAAACACACACACAGAAACACAAAACTCACACCTACATTCACAGAGGCTCTCAATAAAAACCTGCCCAAGCATCAGGGACATCCAAAGCATAAATGCAAGCAAACTCCACCCCCCAACACAACCCAAATGACACATAGCCCACAAACTCAGTGTGCCACTCAACCACAGCCCATAAGGCATAACAACATACCCAACACTCTAGTCATAGGTGACTCTATAGTCAGGCACACTGATGTTCCATTCACTAGACTAAACGAGGAGAAAGTTACTGTCAGCTGCCAGGATCCGCCACATAATGCATGCACTCAGGTCACTCCACAATAAGTACAAATATGACACTGTCATTGTCCATGTTGGTGTGAATGACCTGAGACGTACCTCCCTGGACTACATGAAAAGAGACATGGAGGAGCTCTCCGATCTTGTATCCCAGGCAGGTATGACCCTAACCCTGAGTAGCATCCTGCCATCACCCAGAATGATACTACAGTACAAGGACAAAATGATTGACTTCAACAATTGGCTAAGCTTCTGGTGTCATTCTAAGGGGAATCCAGTATTTGTCTGCCTGGGACGACATGATCGACAGTCCACGATGCTTTGCCAGAGATGGCCTGCACCTGTCGCCCTTAGGATTCCGGATACTGGCTAAGGCTCTAGCCTTTTTAGGCAAGGTTCAAATGACAAATTCACCACCGTAACAGGTGCAAGCAAGCAAAATCTGAGGGTAATGCTACTCAATACTAGAAGTCTAAACCTCAAAATGCACTCACTCGAGGCACTCCTTAAAATGGAGAACATTGACATCTGTGCAGTGACAGAGACCTGGTTCAAAGCTCCAGAGAGCACCCCTGCATTACCAGGCTTCAATTCATACCACACCTTTCGGCCACCTAACCCAGAAAGAAGCACCAAGACTGGAGGCGTGTCCATATTCATTAAAGATATCCACACCTCCAGGCTAGTTGCACAGCATAATGCATCCAAGATTATCAAAGTGCAACTAACTCTGGGCAAGACCGCAATCCAAATTGTAGCTTGCTACAGACCCCCCCCACCATGCCCCAGGATTCACACTCCTCATTTCTTGATACACTGGAAAGTATTAGGGTACAACCCAACACCCTAATAATGGGCGATTATGGATATGGCAGATTAGAGCTAGACAGCTGGTGCAGACAATTGTGTAGGTACTGCTTTAAAAGTTTAAAAGCTTAATAGCAGCTGTAATTTGGCACCAATTTTTAAATATAGGTTGAATTCAGTGGAGCTACCATGTTCTGATGAAGCCCACTGTGCTGTGGGTGAAAGCGCTTAACATTTTAGTGTGTATACAACTTGTGGTTTTATTCGCTGTTGTGGAATAAATATATTCTTTTACGAAACTAGAGGTGGTCATACACTTATTGGTGATTCCGAGGCTGTCAGAAAATTATTTGTATAGTGAAGACTGAAAGGCTGTGTCATTGATTACTAGATGACCGTGATCATTGCTAAATAGTAATAGTGAAGATTGAAAGGTTGTGTCATTGATTACTGGATGACAGTGATCATTGCTAAATAGTAAAGAGGTCACTTTATTAAGACCAGGCAGTTTTCACTATGCCCACCACTCCTGTGGATGGTGCCCTAGGCCTTCTGAGAAGCATAACACCAGTGCCATACACATTATCATTTCTCTCCAATACCATATGAAATTGCAAAAGCAAATGTTAAGAGCAATAGTTGTGCAGAAAATGTAATCTGTCACAAATGTAAATGCCTGCCAAAACTGCCTGTGCCAACATTGAAGTGTAATAAGTACATACAGATACTTTTTTTCTAGCTATATAAATGCATTTCTAACAGTTTACAAAATATAAAATGTCCTTGAATAATAGAAGCATACCTTAGCAAAATAAATGACTTCACTGTAAAGAAATTGCCTTTCAAAAAACACCAACAGTCTTCTGTTTTGTTTGAATAAACAGTCTCCTCACCTTCAAGTTCCCTAGCTACATGGTTACCCCTTTATAGTGTAGATTCAGCCCTTTGAGCACTGTGAAGATGCAAATTAGAATTGCTAAATGCTAAGAGATCGTACAACAGATATAAACCTAGTGTTGGCTCCACACCATTGTTAGGTTCTAATGGCCTGTGACTATGAATGGTTAGCTTGAGTGCAGTTCAGACACCCTCCCCTGCAATGGGTGTGTCAGTGAGGATATACTTAAAAAGTATGGAACTACTTCAATGAGCTTTTAAAACAAAAATGCACGCATATATATTGTTTGTCCATAATAACAAAACTCTCCTGCCTTTGCTGAAAACTATTGTTCACTGTTATGTATTTTTGTCACATACTTGAAGCAAAATATAAAAAAAGACACTATAGACTGCATGTCTGATATTAAAGCAGAGACGAGGAAAGAATGACTAGAATACAAAGAGAAGACAGAGGTTCATTTCTGCAAACATATTCATAAATGGTTATGTGATCACTTGTTGCACTAACTATGTTAGCCAAACATGTGCAACCAACTGATAGTGTCCAAGTGTATGAACTGTTAATACTGGTTATGAAATGTGAATTGCTTGTATGCACATGATTTTGTTGGTGTCACAAAGCAGTGCCTGTGGCAGAGAGAGAGAGAACCTACTACAACTGTGTTTTGTAAGTGCAGTAGTTTGGTTCAAATCCAGAGCTGTTTAATTGTTTCACAAGTTATTCAACTCTCTCTGTGGCACAAGGTGTAAATACAGTGCCATAAATGAGAGAGAAGATAGGTAAATCGGGGTTGGAGTCCCGCAATAGGTATTTTTGTTGGAATGGTCATAATGAGTATTTATAGAAATAATACATGTTTGCTTCTGCCTTTTACATTTGCGCTTTGCCTACCTATGTGCAAACAGGGTTCGCAATTTAACTTGTGATATTTGATTTGGTTTGCCCTCCTTTGTGCAAAAAGGCTCAGCGGTGAGGCTCAGCCATCAGCACTCTGGACAGCAGTGAGTGTGGAAAATACACCTACTGTCTTTCTCTGTGGCACCAGGTGTCAGTACAGTGATTTCATGGTCAGAACACATGTGAGCCAGGGTTCTAATCCAGCACAACATATTTTTTAATTAGGGTGTCCCACTGTAATTTTTTCAAGAAATGTGATTATAAAGGTAGTGCTGCATACCAATAGCTATGTGTAGCAGGTTGATTGAGCATAGATATACATTTTTAAGGTTTCATATGTATTGTGTGTGTAACTGGTTTATCCTCATAATGATTATTATGTAATAAAAATGCAGTTGTGTATCTCTGATGGGACACAGTAGTTTAATTAATAATCTACACCCCTCCCATAACCCAAGTATAACTGCAGACAGAATCATCAGCCTCCTTTTTCCCATTTTTTTCTACATGGGGCGGGATATCATGTTAACTGTCGCCAACTCTCTCTATTCAGTGCTACACTCCTGCCTTCTTCAACATTCATGCCTGACTGTCTCAGATCTTCTTTCACACAATCCATCCACCTCTTTGCTGGCCATCCTTGCTTCCTCTTACCTTCTTCCTGTCTGTCCCAAGTCTTCCTCACCAGTAATCTGCTTTTCTACACATGTACCCAAACCACTGTAATCTGTTCTCTTTGATCTTTTCTGCAATTGGAGCTACTTTGGCTTTTGCTCTTATGTCCTCATTTCTTCGTCTGTCCCACAGTGTGCATCCTACCACCTTTCTCAGGCACTTTATTTCCATCACCTCTAGCTTCTTCAGCTATTCTGCCTTTACTGCCTAAGTTTCTGTACCATACAGTAGTACTGGTTGCACCACTGTCATGTACTTGTCATGTACACCTTTTTTTTTCTTTTCAGCTTCTTTGGCATTCTTCTGTCATAGACTACACCTGATACTCTATGCCAGTTTGACTGCAGACCCTCTGATTCTAGCTTTGACCTCTTCATTCAGACTACCTTTCTCCTCAACCACCCCTTCCAGATACTTGAAGCTGTTTACCTGTCCACTGTCTTCCCTTCTATCTCTATTCCCAGCTTCTTCTGATTTCCCCAATTTGCTGCCATTACCACCGTCTTATCTGTGTTTAGTTTCATCCCATGTGCCTTCAGATTTGCATTCCATTCTCCTATCTGAAGTTCTAGCTCAGAGTCTGCCTGTACTGCCACATCATCTGCATACAGTAGCTTTGTTGATCTGTCCCCTCCAACCTGTTTGCTAATGTAGTCCATCACCAGTATGAACAGCAGTGTGTTCTGAGCTGACCCTGGTGTACACCCTGTCCCACTGGGAACCCATCTGTGTGGCCGAACACTGTTCATACTTGAGTCACTGGGTCTTTGTACATAGCCTGCACTAATTTTGCCAATGTTTCTGGGACTTCAAACCACTGCAGTACTGCCCAGATCAGCTTTCTTGGGACCTTGTCATATGTTTTCACCAAGTCTAGGAATGCCCAATTGGATTATCTCCTCATATCTAGCTTCTTCTCAAGTATCTGTCTTAATGCAAACATTGGGTAAATTGTGCTGCATCCTGATCTGAGTCCCAACTACTCCTCTTCCATCTTACATTCTACTACTCTGCGTGTCCGTTTATCAATCACCCTCTCCAGAACTTTCATGCAGTGCGGTAGGAGTTTGATGCATCTATACTGCCCACAGTTGTGGATGTCCCCTTTGTTGTTGTACACAGGCACGAGTATGCTTATTCTCCAGTCATCTGGGATATGCCTCTCCACACTGCTATTAGTACCCTCAGGAGACATTTCGCCCCCCATCTCACCCAGCATTTTTATCATATCTGCTGCTTTCCCTGACTTCATCTTCCTTAGTGCTGTTCTTACTTCTAGGGTGGGCTTCTCTTCTTCTCTCATTGTAGGCTGTTTTTGGGGCAGTACAACTTCTGTGGGGTTTTCTTCATTCAGAAGCTGCTGGAAATACTCATTCCATCTGCCTTTGATGTCCTCTGGACTGGTGAACAGGTTGTTGCTGGCATCCCTTATGAAGGGTGTCTGACTATCTTCTTTATCTTTCTGTCTTTGTCTTGCATCCTGATATAGTTTCTCTGTGCCCCTTACTGAGTCCCTTTCTTGAAGTTGGTACAGTGCCTCTGATGCCCTATTCTTTGCTGTTACAACTTCTTTCTTAGCCAACCAGTAGTCCTTCCTAGCTTGGTCAGTCTTTTCTAGCTCCCACTTCGTCCTGTACTACTCCTTTCTTTTGATGACTTCCTGGACTTCTGCGTTCCACAATCAGCTTTCCTTATGTACCTTATTTCCATACCTGGCTCGGTCACATATCTTTTCTGTAGTCCTAACACATGCTGTTTTGGGGCACTGCCACTCTTCTTCAACTCCACCTTGTCTCATCCTC
This sequence comes from Protopterus annectens, assembly GCF_019279795.1. Classification (NCBI taxonomy): domain Eukaryota; kingdom Metazoa; phylum Chordata; order Ceratodontiformes; family Protopteridae; genus Protopterus; species Protopterus annectens. Next base: position 1,265,737,149 of record NC_056745.1, read on the forward strand.
TTCTTGGGGTGCTAGAGCCCTGAGTATTTCCTTGAACTGCTGTACTTTTTCTCCAGTCAACTTCCAGGTCTTCAGTCTGGTCCCTGTTGACCTTAGAGCCTTCTCTGACCACTGTTTGCATTTGATTGTGGCAGCTAGTGGTTTATGCTGTCGGCTGACTGTTTCACTGAGGATGACTTTGCAATCATGGATTCTACCCCAGTGCCTTTTCCTTACTAAGAGGAAGTCTACCTGGAGTTGCATGTTGGCTACTCTTGTATGTGATCTTGTGACTCTCTCTCTTTCTGAAACATGTTTGCTGCTATCGAGCCATTTGCCAGACAGAAGTCTAGAATGGCTTCTCCTTCTTTATTCTTGTTGCCCTGCCCATGTGGACCAAGGCAGTCCTCATAACCTGTTCTGTCTGTCCCAATATGTACATTTGGGTGTACTTTTATTAGTCGGTTACATTACTTCGACTAACAAAAGCACAACCTGACTTCTGAGAAAGTGCACTTTCGCGAAAGCCGATTCACCGAAGCACGATACAGTGGGGATAAGGAAGTATATCCTTTTCCCACTGTAGTGCAATCTCAGAATTGGTATATTTAAGTAGCAGGGGTGTGGGGGTGCAGTTGGGCTTGCCCCCTGCAAAAACAGTGTTCTTTATTTATAGAAGATAAACAACATTGTTTTGCAGGGGGGCAAGCCCCCCTGCATCCCCCCACACCCACACTACTTAAATATACTAACTCCAAGATCGCACTACAGTCACATTCATATCCCAAGTTCTGCCTTTGTGCACAAGTCTCTGTGACACTGTGATGATGTCATACTCTGTAAAGAGCACTGTGACAGGATAAAGTCGCACATATGTGATGGTGTGAGTGTTAAGCTTATGTACTTCAGTAGGGGATCAAATCACACAACAGTCAACTTGCTTGTGTGTCTGTGTACGTGTAAGTGTGTGCATGGAGTCAGAATTCAGAAAACGCTTTTACAATGGTACATGACTCCACAGCAGTTTCCTAAAGCCCTCACAACATTATCTTCTCACCATACACTGAACATGCAATCCTCTATAAAGTGCACTCTGATGCCTGACTTGTGCCATGATGCAGGCATTAAGTACTCTGTTCTCTACTTTGTGTTACTAGTTAGGTAGAGGATCAAATCTCTTGACATTCAACTTGTGTGTGTGCATAGGCAGAAGAGCTTGACTCCAAGTCCTGCTGTTGTCTCAAGCGTCATTCAAAAAATACGTTTATACTGGTACATAACTCCACAGCAGATTCATGCAGCCCTGTCTGCATCATCATCTCGGCATACACTGATAATGTTATCTCTATAAAGTGCAAACTGATACTATTAAAGTTAGACTTGTATCATGGTGCTAGAGTTAGGTACTGTGTTGTCTAGCTTATGTAACTGATTAGGTAGGGGTTGTAGTCTCACAGCAGTCAACGTGTGTGTTCCTTCAACTATCAGTCTGTAGGCAATTTTACACTGGGATGCGAGTCCACATCAATGTCTAAAAATGAAACCCATACATATGCACATACACCGAATGTCTTCCATCACATAGAGATAGCAATTTTCGTTTAAATGGTATAATAATAGTTAGGATTTTATGTGCTCTTGAACATTAGCCTAGTAATGCCTTATGACCCTCTGAAGATTGCATGTATCAATGTTGTTGTCATCCACATGTGCTATGTTGAAGTGTTGATGTACTGTAGCTCTATAACAGTGCATTCCAAAATGTGATTTGAGCTACTGTATTGATGGCAGCTGCTGCCACTTGGTTGCATGTTCCTTCCATAACAGCTTAGATTCGTAGGTGTTTACTAATGACCACAAGGGTCTTTTTAAGCCTAGCCATGCATCCCATATCTCTGACAAGTTCTGGTATCCTTGATAAGTGTAAGCAGGAGCTTGGGAAATGAACCATTTACAGGCTGCCTGTGTCCATTAGAGACATAGATGCCAAACCAGGGATAAATTTCCTGTTCCCTATCCAGCTGCCCAAGTTGCACTTGAATTGGGTTAGGGAGGAACTCTGCTTCATGGGGAGCCAGTTCCAGAGACAAGGTAATCTCTGGGATACATACCTTGTCTCTCCAGCAGGTCCCGTTTTATATCACAGGCAAGGTTTACGTCTTTAGAACAGTTAATTCTGGTGCTGTTTTGTTTTGTGGATATTCAGGAGGTCCATCAGGGTGGGGTCTGACAATGCCCTGTATGCCAGGCATAGAGCTCCCCTCAACAGCCTGTAGGAGATGGAATACAGGGATATAGCTTTGAGACAGTCTGCATAGGACATGTTACTTGCATCCTATATCCTTTTAATGAGGAACCTTTGTGGATGTCTCAGTTGCTAGATATGCCTGGTTAGGTACATACTAAAGGGAGCATTGTACTCAATGATAAGTCTGATGAATGCCGAATACAGTGGAGTAATATGCCTCCTGAGGACTGTTGACATGGGATGATACTACGTATGCTGTTTATTACTAAGACATGTGTTTTTGTAGTGGAGTATATCAACATTCTACACAGTTCTCATTCAAGCATCACAGTGACAACTGCAGTATGGCACAGGTGTGCATGTGCATACCTAGCATCTGGAAATGTTACCTGATGTGTAGCAATATTATTTCATACTGATTACATGGGAACATGGTCTGCATAAACCACATCCACCTTACCTGTGATGTGTCCATATGGATTTATTTTGCAAGCTCGAAGTTTCAAAACTTTTGATCTACAAGTGGTCAAGACCATAAGATCGAAGTTTTGAAACTTCAAAATTGTAATAAAAAAAAATAAAAACACAATTCTTTTTTTTACGTTTTTGCAGGGGGACAAGCCCCACTGCACCCCCTGCTAAATAAATATACCAATGCTGAGTGTACATTACAATATATAAACACAAGACTTACTTCAGTATAGCAAATGTTAGTTAGTGGATAACATGGTGGCTTAGTTTCAGGAGTTCATTCCTCCTGTCATTGTCATTTTGCAGTTTATATGTTCCCACTTGTTTTGGGGTTTTCTCTAGGTACTGCTGTGTCCTTTTACTTCACAAAAACATGCTGGTTGATAGCACACTCCATATCCATGTATTTTGCATTTACTCTTACCCTTGTAGCCTGAGTTGAGGCTAAAGTGGGAACAATACATACAAAGGAGGAATGAGGTTTAAAAGGCGGCAAGACTTAAACGAGCTATGTAATGTTTGACTGAAAAAGTTTGTGTAGATTACAAGTGATGTATAATGTTTGCAACTGGGAATGTGTCATTTGATGTAAAATGCTTCCACCTAGGATTGTTTTGGTGTGGTTTGTTTTCATTTGTATAAATGTATGATTGCCTGTGTTGTAAGTGATGGTTTAATAAAGATGTTTCTTGTTTAAAAAAAGAAAAAAAGGCAGAAATTGAGTAATTTATGTAATGTTTCTTAGGTTATATGATTTAGCAATATATGTGAAGTAAAATGTTTGTTAATTATAGTGTGATTACTTTTATACAAATGTAAATTTGCCTATGTCACAAGTGATGAATCAGTAAAGGTGTTTGGGGGGAAAAGGGGGGGGGGTCAATATAAACATATCTTACCAAGCAAACAAATAAATGTATTTTGTTAGCATTTTAAAAGTCTTTTATGCTTTTTGTTGTTGTGCCACTTAATGCAATTGAAAGCAATGGATTTGTGGTCAGTGAAAGGTTTATTGCAGCACATTACAAAAATACTGGTGTCTAAAACTAAAGTTTTAGTTGGCTGATTTATTTGCATTTAAAATGGTAAATGTAGGGTGTACTGACAGTGGTTTCAGTGGGTGCCTTGGTATGACATTGTTCTCTCTTTCTCTCAATAGCTTGATAATCAAAAGGCTTGGTCAGCTGGAAAACCCTTATCGCATACTGATTATAAATGTTGTATAATTTTATCACGTGTCTATTTAGGATTATTTGTTTGTTTTTCACAATTTTGCCTGATAAGTAGGCTGCAGACTTCAGATAAACATAATGCAATTAAGAAAACATAATGCAATTAAGAGAAAGTTATAGGTGGCATACAGCAAAGTTTTATAAGCATGAGATATGTTTATATTGCAACTTATGAGTAGATGAACAGCAGAGAATGTAGCATGCAGTTATGTAAAGAGCGAAATGACAAGCATTTAAATAAAACTGTATGAAATGGATAGTTCCATATCTAGAGAATTGAGAGCATATTGTTTTATAGCAGGCCAGTTATTACTACATTTGGCTTTCTCATTTTTGAGACCCTCCATATTCTGTGTACAGTAGTATTTGTGCTAGGCATTTGTCTTTGTAGCAGTTACGTGATTAAAAGGATGTCAAATGATCAGCTGTATTTGCTTTATAAATATACTTCAGATGAGTTATTCTGTGCTGCAGGAACAATTTTACTAGAACCTTTTTTTAATGAACTGCCATTCTGTAGATTATAACAAGTGTGTACCATGAAGGGGCACTTACTACTCTGTTCTGTACTTTGGTGGGGGTAGTCAGCAAGGGCTGGTAAAGAAAATTTGGCAATAGGGTTGCTTCTGCTGTAACTGGGAAGTAGTTTGCTTTCAGTAATGGAGGCAATTATGTTTCTTTGTATTTATTTATATTTGTTTATTGGGGTAGCGCTCTGGTATTGACCAATTTCAGGCTTAGCCCGGGTGAAATACAAACCCTTTCACAAACAGAAATATACAGATGTAAGCAATAACAGAGTAGCTCAGAGTAATTACAAAGAAAAAATATCTGTGTATATACATTCTGGTGAATCAGCACAGTGTAATGTACCCATGTTTCTTTAGGTGTGTTGTCTAACTGTATGATTTTGTTCTTGCCATCATGTGATGCAATAGTGCAGTCCGTCTCCCCGATGAAAAGTTTGCTGGCTAATTATTTATTAATGAATATTACTGCTATTAATACCCATTTTATTAATAGCATAGTAAGTTAGTAACTGTACTAGTCTGCCCAATTTTCTCTGCATGCTGACACTTTGTATGTAAGCTACATAACAGATTTGTAAACTGAGATGCCTTTTTCTGTGCTGAGTCTGTTATCTTTAAGATCTAGCAGTTCACTGGTATGGCAATGCATATCATATCCCTTGTACAGTGTACGCATACCCTCTTTGACAGTGAACATCCTCCAACAGGGTATCAAAAAAAAAAAAAAAAAGCCTAAGCCTACCTCACAACATTGTGAAGACTGGGGGGGTGGGTGGGGGGGAGTAAATGGCCACCCTTTTTTGTGCTAGCTAAACTTTGCTTTACTGTTTAGCAAGCATAAAAAATAGAATAAAATGGTGCATGTCTGTAGTCTGTATGCATGTGAGAGACTGCTCAACCTGTTTGATCAAGGATTCAGGATGAAACCAACCTCAGCAATTAGAGGTATGAAGCTATAATGTCCGTCTTCATTGACTGAGACCAAAATTAATGATAGTTGCGAGGCATGGGGGGATTGTGATGCCTTATACTGTTATGATTTTTTTTTCATTTGATCACAATAAGACATATGAGGGCTACTCGGACGAGAAAGTAGCAGTCGTTGCTGGGCATGTTTATTTTATGTTTGTCTGTGTTTGTGGACATTTACATCCAAAATTTAAGCTGTGTAAGTATTTAAAATATTTTGTCTAATATCAGTTACTTGTGCTACAGCATGTTTGAAACAGTAGGTGGAGAAATTGTTTTATTTAAACTGAAAAAAAAAACTGTGCATTGTTATATACTGGTGGCTGCAGGAAGCACGTTATAGTCTGAATATATTAAAAGAAACAAAAAACCCAGCTAAACCTCGGATTAGACTCTGTTTATTAAGGTGAAGCGCTTTTCATTTGTGGATTGACAAACTTCATCAGACCAACTTGTGTATAATAATAGAGTCTAGTTCGAGGTTTAGCTGTGTTTTTTTGTTTTAACAAGTTTGTGTAGTCGCTTATTTTTTGTATAGTCTAAATATAACAAATTACACTGTTTCCATTGAGTCTGAATACAACAGATTACACTGTTTCTATTCCTACCTCATTCTGAATATTTCTTCCCACATTATTTACTTTCCTGGACCCCTGTCTAGCAGGGCGACTGACATTCTTCTACTACTAGAATGTTAATTGGTTATCTTACATAGAGAGAGCTATTATCTATGTAATTAGGCCACCCCAAAAAGAGAAAAAAAAGTTTGTGTGTGAGCTATTAAATTTTGCCAAAAATAGAGAAACTTGTAGAGACCTTAGTGCATAGTAACACAGTTTTGGGTTGGCATGTAGTGACTCTTTTTACCAGGTGAGTGATGCTACTGTGAACCATTTTAGTCAGCCTTCAAGAACAGTTGACTGTAGAAGCAACTGTACTCTATATTGGAGAGAATTGTAGTACTGAAGAAGCTAAGTAAATATGATGACATCAAGGCATAACTTGTTATATTTGAAAGATATGCCACAGAGGAGAATTACTTCTGATATAGATATCTTGGTGTGCCTTCGGAGACATGTCTAGTTATGAAATTTCTCTGCCTGTTTTTATCCGTGTAAAACAGATCACAGATGCCTTAATTTAACGCATATTTTACATTTATGGTTAGAATCAAAAGGAAACAAATGTATAACTGCAGTCATTTTAGCATAAACTCAAAATGGTATTGCCAAGTAATTTTGGAAATGTGCTTCTCAAAGTGATCCTGAGTGTACATTGTGCTAATTGAATGGTTACTTGCAAATGAAACACTTTTTTAAACCGAGCAACCTAAGCCTGTAATGTACAGGTTACTGTAAACAAATAAAAACTTAGAGGAACTGCAGTAGTATGTTTACTTGTGGCAAAAGGGGGGGGGGTGGTACCTTGCTAAATATTGTGTACCTAGAAATAGGAAAACTGTATTCTAACCAACATGCTTGTAGTGAAAATGTACCAGTGGAATGTAATAGACTAACTGCTAGAACAGCAAAGTCAGTGTGTTGTCTCTGTGCACTACCAAGTTAGTCAAATGAACAGTGTTGGTGGATGTGTAGAAACCGAGACGTCATCTAAATTCGGAGAACATGGTCATGCTTACTAAGGAACATTAAGGAAAAGAGAGAGATTTGATATGGTACAGTGTTTGTGCAAAGGAGAAAGAAATTACACAACACAAAAAGGCAGCCCCAAAAATATTCAAAGAGAAATACAGGCAAAGGTATCCAGATATGGAAAATTTCACATAAAAAAAGCTCACAAAGAGGGAATGTAGAACAAAAGAGTAGTAAAGTAGAAATTAAAAGTAGAAGTTGAAGTTATGGAATAATTGAGAAGTGAAGGATTTACTGTAGAAAGTCTAATACAGGTTACATCACAGCATGATGGAATGAGTTCCCAAAGTAAGGAGAAACAAGAGGATCAGAAGACATCTGAAGAAGAAATATGGACATGGGAAAGAAAAAAGTGTAATTTGTATGCAAGGGAAAGAAAAAAGTGTAATCTGTATGCAAGGGAGAAAGCAAAACTTCTTCTTTTTCGTCTGGCTTTTCCCGGTTAGAGGTCGCCACAGCAGATCACTGGTCCGCTCATGATTGGCAGTGGAGTTTTTATGGTGTTGAGTTGCCAGCCCGGTGCCCAACCTTCCACCAAAAGCACACACACATGCACGCACTCACACCAAGAGTGTCCAATCCACCTATGGAGCACCCGGAGGAAATCCACATGACCACAGGGAGGACATGCAGACTCCGCACAGAAGGCACTCCAGCCGTGGATCGAGCCGGAGAACCTCTTGCTGTGAGGTGGCAGTGCTAACCGCTGCACCACCGCGGCCGCCCAAAGGAGAATGCAAAACTAATACATACAAAAATAGAGCAGCAGCAAAGACATTTGATGAGAAATACAGACAAAGGCATCCAGACATTTAAAATTTTACAATACAAGAGGATTAGTAATTGAAAAGTTAAAGAAATAGAAACTGAGGTTATAGTGTACCTGTGAAGTGAAAGATTTAGTGTAAAAAGTCTAAGGTACATGCATGAATACATACATACAGATATTTCAAGCACAGGCGTTAATGCCCTTCCAACTTGCCATTATACTAAAACACTTGTTCCCATAAGTGTCCAGGCTGTTCTTAAAAATATCTAAACTAGTACTTGCTTTAATGTAAATTGGTAGTCTGTTCCATGCATCAGCTACTCTGTCAGATAACCAATTAGCACACTTCTCATTCCTATAGAATCTTCTACATAGGTTGTCTGATGATTCTCTACTACTTTTTGGTAATCCCAAACATTCCCAGAGGTAGTTGTCTCTAAATGTCCTGTATACCTGAATAAGATCTCTTGTTAGATATATGTAAGAGACACTGTACAAGTTCAGATATTTTAGTATTTCATAATAACTTAAATTTTCACATCCATGGATGCTGTTGATATATTTCCCACTGTACTCTTCCCAGTTTACTCATGCTTATTTTCTCATAAGGTTTCCATATTGTTATTCCATACTCAAAGTTTGGGTCGAATGTAACTAACAAACAATGACTTCATTAGTTTTGATTTCATGGACTTTATTTTTTACAACCTGTAGTTCTATAACTATCAGTAACCAAGTGGTTGACATGATTAGAAAAACTCATAGCTGAATCTACAAATATACCCGGTTCTTAAAGTAGTCTACAGGTTTCAAGCACTGTGTACTTTCAATTTATGTCTCCCAGATGTCATATGCTTAGTTTTTGATGTATTTATCAGCATATTATTCTCCTGTGCCCAAATGGTCAATGTGTTGAAGTTATTTTTCTGGCATGCCTTATCTGTAACACATGTAATCAGTTTACCCAATTTCAGGTCATCTGCATGTAGACTGTAGAACACCTCAGATTAAAAAATTAGGTCTGAAAGTTACAATCTAAGCAAGTAAGGACCTAGGACAGATCCCTGTGGGACACCCTGACTGTAACCAAGGATTTCACCTGTCCAGTTGCTGTATGATACTTGCCATGGCCTATTAGTAAGCCATGCAGCTGTCCATCTTATCAAGAGTACATCAATACCACCTTCTTCTTCTTTCAGCTTTTCCCAGTCAGGGGTCGCCACAGCAGATCACCTGTCCGCTCATGATTGGCAGTTGAGTTTTACGGTGTCTTTGCCAGCCCGGCGCTCAACCTTCCACGGAAGGCACACACATGCACACACTCACGCCTAGGGCCAATTTAGATTGTCCAATCCACCTACATCAATACCTAGTTGTACTAATTTATTGATCAGTGTTTTGTGTATGACCCTGTCAAATGTTGAAACTAAATCTATATAAATTACATCACAGCACAATTTTTAACTCATACCTGTTATGTTATAGAACATCATGTTACAGGTGGTAATAGATCTGCTTTCAACATATGCATGCTGATATATGGTTTCAAGTCTCAACCTATCTATTTATGACAATAACTTATTCAGTATTACCTTCTCCATTATTTTTCCACAACATGAAAGTAGTCTTGAGGGTCTATGACTCTGAGTTTATCCTACTCCCCTTTCCTTTAAAGACAGGCTTATTAAGTGCATGTCTCCAGTCCTGAGGAATCTCCCCATATTTATATGACCTAGTGAATAGATATAATGGTACTGTAAGTTCTTGCTGAAGTGTTCTCGTGTTATTGTTACTAATTCCGTCTCCTCACTGTGCTTTGTTTGGATCCAGTTTGCGCAGTTCTTTTTCAGTATAATCTAATTTGATTCCAGTATCTGGAGTTACCTGGATGCCACTCGGACAACTTATCACCCCTTTTGTGGCGTCTTAACTGTTTTGCATAAGATTTTATAAATATATCTATAAACTGTTGTGTCTGAGAATAAATTTAGAATCTGCACACAGTTTATCAATTTGTGTCTCTTACTCTTTCCACATCGTATGTATTTATAAAAAGGTTTCCTATTATGCTCAATATCTTTATATACATTTTTTTCACATTTTTCTTGATCTTGTCTCACGCTATGCTTAATCTGTCTGTCCAGCTTGTTTATTTCAGTTTTCAAAGTTGTAGGTCGACCTCTCTTCTATTTCTTATATTTTTTGTCTCTCACCTTAATCAGATATCTTGTTCTTATGGAAATATATCCCCCCTATGTATGCCTAGATCCTGATGTTAAACATTTGTTTGATTTTTTTTTTGCACTCAATTTCTCTTTAAAAACTTTTCACATTCCATCTGCAGTTTTTCCACTAAATACCTCACTCCAGTTAGTTTTACATAGTGACTGTTTTGCTTCCATATAATCTGTAATTAACCTTCTGTGCATTGGCTTAGATTTCAGTTTGGCCGAATTATCTAGCAACAAATTAACCTTCATAACCCCATGATCACTGCACATCAGTGGTGGCAAAACTTGACTTGAAGTTACAGTAATTTTTTTGGGAACACAAAAAATGTCTAATATGTTCAGTCCCCTGGTAGATTTTTTTATTTTGCAATCTGAAGCAATTGTTGTTCCTGAATATGCGCTGTGAATAATTTCCTTACTAACCTTGTTGAATCATTATTATTCTAGTCTGTTTCTGGTAAATTTAAGTCCCCAGCTAATGTTATTCTTCCTTCCTGTGTTTCATGGAAGAAATGTATGAATTCCTCTAGGTCATCTGCACTTGACTTTGGTGGTCTGTACACTCCAACAATTGTTATATGTTCCAGGGTTGTCTTTATTGTCACAGTTACACAATCTATAGTATTGATATTGTCATTGAACATGTAATAATCACAGGTCTCATAGCTATCTTTAATCCCTATCATAACACCTTCCCCAGATTTTTTTGTTAGAATGTCTGTTACAGTAAAAAAAATTATATCCTGACAGAACTGGTTTCCAGTTATTGTTCTTTAACCATGTTTCACAAACAGTAACATCAATTTGTGGGAACGTAGCAGATTTTCCAATAAAAAAAATATATTATTAATGCTCCTAGCATTAACAACCATCAGAGATTCATCAAATGTTGCTATCTGTGAACTTTTAAAATTTCAACCTGGCAAAAATCCTGCCTAGTGTTTGTCAAATACTGCAAAATATCTGCTGCAAAAATTAACTTTCCTGATCTTGACAAATGAACACCATCCTGTCTGAACGTGTGTGCCGAAAACTAGACTTGGATACTCTACACATTTCCATTTTTTAAAACAGGACATTTTTTCCATGTAGGTATTTATCCAAAGAATCTTTTCATTCACAGTGACCTGACTATCCTTTCTACAGGTGATTTGTGAAAAGTACGTCCTAACACCAGTACAAGCTATAATAACTAAGAGGGCTGTCATTTTCCTACTAACGGTCAGAGAATCCTGGCAGATGACATCATTTGTACCAACATGAATAAAAACAGATCCATACTTCCTTACATTAAGACATTCCAAGGCTTGTCTTACATTTTCTATTTTTACTCTTGGCAAACATAACACTATTCGATGTTCAATGTCATCTCTGCAGATATAAGTATCAGTTCCTCTAATAACTGAATATCCAATTACAGGAATACCTTTGCTGGTCAGCTGTGAAGAATCTTCAGCTTCTATTACAGTTATATCTGCTCTATCAATTGTTACAAAGGATAGATCTTCATCACCAATAGTCTTATTAATCCCACTGTTTTCAATGAGTATTAAATTCTCATCCAGCTGGTGTTGTAAACCGACTGCTTAAGCCCTGTAGTCAACATCTGTCTTTCTCTTCTTTTTTCTTACAGTAATGTTCTTCAATCCTTCCACGTTCAGTTTTGATTTCTTCCTTTTCACCTGCCCCTTGCCTCTTTTTTTCTACCTTCTCGGTTGGAAAAACTATGCCTTTTTCTGTAGACTGAGGGTTTTCTGATATAAAAATATCATCATTCCTTGTAACCTGTGTGTTACATGACAAAGCAGTGTCCTTTTTAGTACATGTTCTTGTTCCTTTACGGTCATTAATCAGTTTCTTTTTCTTCCTTGTTGTCTGTTGTGAACTTCTTCCTTTCTTTCTTTTTTGGTTTCCTTCTAAACAAACTGGATCCTCAGATTGCTGAGTACTTGCATCCAGAATTCCAAAGTTGTCAGGGGTATCGTCTTGTTTCATAGGGGTTGAATGGCCTTTGCAGAAAATAGATGCATCATTTCCTAAATGTGTTCTGTTTCTTCTATGCCTAACATTATTTACTTCATCAGTCCATTCATTGGAATATGAAACCGTTCTCCAAGCCATGCCAGTTGCACAAGTGCAATCATCATCATTAAGTCTAGATTTACTTCTAACAATGGTAAGCAAATCATCCAACTTTTAACGCGAGGAACACCAATCACCAATGTTCTCAGCGGTTACCTTTAAATATGCATGGGATGTATTACACTGTACAAGATATTTGTGCATTAGCAAATCGTTAATTGCATACTCATTTAAGGAATCCATATTCAGCTTCAAATGAATAAAATATTGCAAAAAAAAAAAGTAATCAAAATCAGTATCCACAGAGAACTTAAATCTACTTATGTGACAAAAATCACATCAGTAATATACAACTTGATAAAGTGCAGTAAAGCTGATGTCCTTCTATTCCTATGTTGCAGTATTCTTAGTGTGGGATTCCCCGCCTCAGGCAACCCGAACGTCAGCTCCTATACAAAAGCTTAAGCTTGTTTGCTGTAGGTGCATGGGACATCACATGTAGGGCCATAAACCAGGGACCTTAAATGCGATGGCTGCACGCACAGACCTCAGAACATTTCAGCCGCAAACAACGTCACATCAATCTCTTCACTCCTAAACTTGAAGACTTCTAAAAAAGCTACGTACCTGGTTGGGGAAAATTTACTCTTATTTTGCTTGAGCTTGGTTAGCTGTAGATGTTCTTCATCTCACATTGCTGCAATCCTTACATATGGGTAGTCCGCTGTCCTCGGTCGGCCCGAATACCAAAGTATTAGGCTGACGTCGGTCATGGTGCTCAGAACTGACATCAGAGCGTCAGGGTATAAAAGCGCATGACCGACGTCATATCCTTAGTCTTTTTTGCCGCATGGTCCGATGCAGAAGCAGCGTTGCAAGTGCCGTTCTGAAATTATTCTGAGTTTCAGACCGAATCCAAGTTGGCTAAGTACCCCGTTGGGGAATATTTTTGTTTTTTCTTGCCTCAGTTAATTCCGGATGTCAGAAAAAGTGAATAATTGTATTTCTTGTGGGAAACAGATACCGCATAGGGATTATCATTCTCTTTGTATTCCTTGTTTGGGACCAGAGCACGACCTAGTCGGGTGTCGCTTTTGTGCTAGGTTTAATAAGCGCACCATAAAACGTAGGTTAGATTGCGCTAGGCTTGTCTTCTGTAATTATAATATGCCGTCGGACCCTCAAAGACAAATCTTTAAAAACCAGGCAGGATGAGTCATCCATTCCGGACGTCGGTTCTTTAGAAACTACGGTGGAATCTGTGGATCCAGCCGAGGTTTCAGTTGAGTCTCAGGGGGAGACTTTGATTTTGCAAGATGTGGCCTCTCAGGAGGCTGGTCAGGCTGAGGGGGCCTCTCAGGTTGCTGTTCTCCCTTCCTTGCCTAAGGTGGTTAGGCCTTCTCCTTCTGTCTCTAAGGCTCCTTCCAAAGGCAGGACTGGTTTGCCTTCCACTGGTGTCAGTCCTAGTTCTGTAGGTTCTGTGCCTAAAAAACACATGCTTAAAATGGCAGAAGATTTGATTACTTTAATTAGAGGTTCTATGCCCCCTCCTGATAAGAGGCCTAGGGTGGAGCCAGAGGTGGAAAGTTTGGATCAGGCTTCAGATGACTCAGAGTCTTCGCTGAAGACATTCAGGATTTCCTCCTTATTCTGATTCTGATGCAGAGGATTCCACTCCTTCTGCTTCTCCTCCAGAGGATTTTTCTTTTTCAGAAACACTGCACTCTATGAGGGAGCATTTTAAATGGGAAGGTCAGGATTTCTCAGATTCGAAAGAGGCTTAGGGAATTCTTGTTTTTACCACAACATAGACCCTTGGCTGTACCTCCTGTTTTGGATGTTGTTCAAGACGTTTTCTCCGAGGCTTCCCTTAATCCAGATTCTCTGCCTCCTGCGCCAGTTAAACCGGATAGGTATTACAGGGTGCCTGAGGCTCATAAATATCTGTATAAGAGTCCTAGGGCTGACCCAGAAACTATTAGCCAGGGGCCTAAGGGGGTCAGAGCTTCTGTTGTAAAGAATCCGGTTCCTATAGATAAAGAGGCTAGAGCTTTGGATAGATGGGGTAAAAAAGTGTATACCTCTTCTACTTTAGCAATGAGAGCTTTGAATTGCCAGTTTCATATGTTGAAGTATCAGAATTTCCTCCTTACTCAACTAAAATCTAAAGTGGATGCTTTGGCAGAGGGCATAGAGTGTAAAGAATTACAGGATTTGGTACATGTCTCTGAACAGGTGGGTAAGCATTCTTTGCAGTGTGGTTTTGATGCTTTACAGGCTTCTTCCAGGGTGGCTGCCACTGGTTCAGTTCTTCGCAGGCACGCCTGGCTTAAGGATCAGAATTTGTCAGAGCATGTTAAAACTAGAATTTTGGATGCTCCTTTACAGTCTGAAGTTTTGTTTTGTTCCCCTGTGGAGTCGGTCTTGAAGAAAATGGAAGACAAGGCTAAGTCTATGCAGACTGTTAAAGATTTTTTGCAGGTGCAGCCTCCAAAGTTTAGTAGGAATTGGCCTACTAAGGGGTGGGCGTATCCTTCTTCTGATTCTCAGTCTAGGGGTAGATCTAGACGTGGTAGGGGCAGAGCTCAGAGTACTTTCAGGCCTAGAACATGGAGTTCACCTGCACAATCTACAGGTGAGGGCAGGGGCCATTCCTTTCGTAAACAGGCCCAATGACCTGCATTTTCAGCTGCCAGATTCTTCTTGCCTGGCAGCTCCTTTGGGAGGAAAGTTAGCACTCTTCCAGCAAAACTGGCTTTTAGTCACCCAAGACAAATGGGTATTGGACATTATAACCCGAGGCTACAAGTTCTATTTCCATACATTGCCTCCTTTCAAAGGCATGCCAGACGTTCCTCCTCAGCAAAGGGTAGAGGCTCACAAGCAGATTTCTTTACTTCTTCAAATGGGAGCTATACAGCGGTCCCTCTGTCAGAAGTGGGCCTAGGATTTTATTCTCGCCTGTTTCTAGTACCAAAGAAAGGGAACACGTGGAGACCGATTTTGGATTTATCTATCCTCAACACATACCTGGACATTCCAAAGTTCAAAATGTTGACGTTGCAACAGCTTTTACCTCTGTTGGGCAAAGATCACTGGATGGTAACTCTGGATCTCAAAGAGGCTTATCTTCATGTTCCTATCAGGCCCAGTTGCAGGAGGTACCTGCGCTGGAACTTTTACATTATCAGTTCTCTGCATTGCCCTTTGGCTTATCTACTGTTCACAAAGGTTCTGGCTCCAGTGATAGCCTTCTTCAGGTTAAGAGGAATACAAATTTATGCTTATTTGGACGATTGCCTGATTCTTGCTCAAGACAAGGACGAACTTCTTCATCATCTACAGTATGTGATGGCAGTGTTAAGGTGCCTAGGGTATTCTGTGAACGAAACAGTCCAGTCTAGTACCCTCTCAGGACATGTGCTTTCTGGGTGTGAGACTGAATACAGCTTCCCAGATGGCTTTTTTGACCCCGGACAAGCAAAAGAACCTTACTCTTTACATCCATCAATTGTCTCTACGGTCCAGGCTGACTGCAAGGACAGTCCTTCAAGCCTTGGGGTTCATGGCATCTTGTATCCTGGTGCTTCCCAATGCCAAACTGCATATGAGGAAGCTTCAATGGTATCTCAAAAATGTATGGACACAACATTGCCAAGATCTGGACACTGTCATTCAAATAATACCTTGCATTCAAAAGGAATTTTTGTGGTGGGCTCAGGAATGTCACCTAAACAAGGGACTCTCTGTGACCCGACCAGAGGCGAGTCAGATTCTAACGACAGATGCCTCGGACAAGGCTTGGGGAGCACACCTCAATGGAAAATGGGTTCAAGACACGTGGCCTGCCAGACTTCAACATTTGCATATCAACTTGAAGGAGATGTTAGCAGTCCAATTTGCATTGATGGCTTTCAAGGATTTACTTCACACAGGGCAGTTTTTGATTCAAACAGACAACACAACTGTCATGTGGTACATCAACAAGCAAGGGGGAACCCATTTCTTTGCAGGCAAGCGATGATTTTGTGGGAGACTGCTCTCAGTTTACACCTCAATCTTCAGGCAAGGTTTCTACCAGGAGCACAGAACTCCTTAGCAGACGTGTTGAGCAGACAGATAGTGGATCCCCACGAGTGGAAATTGGATCCTCATGTATTTCGAAAGTTGACAGTGTTATGGGGAACTCCAGACATAGATCTGTTCGCTTCTCCACTAAAATTACCAGTTGCCAAAGTTTTGCACAAAAATGTTTCATCCCACAGCTTGGAAGATGGATGCTCTATCATTCAGTTGGAGCAATCTTCACGTCTATGCCTTTCCACCTCTGCCTCTCCTCCCCAAGGTACTCTTGAAGGGCCAGACAAGACAAGCCATCCATGATTCTAATAGCTCCGGATTGGCCTCGACAGCACTGGTACCCACTGCTGAGAAGTTTAGTACGGGAGCCTCCATGGCCTTTTGTCTCAGGAGGGCAATCATTTCCTCAATGTCAGAATTCAGTCTCTGCATCTAACAGCCTGGCATATTCTGTTCTAGACCCTGGAGGGTCTCAGCTTCCACAACAAGTTTTGAATGTTATTTTGGAGGCCAGAAGGCCTAGTACAAGGAAAGTTTACGCTGATAAATGGAGGAGGTTTTTTATTTGGAGCAAAGCGAAGGACTTTGATGTTTCCAAGCCTGATTTAAGTGTTTCTCTTCAATATCTTACTGATTTATTAGACAAGGGTTTGTCTTTCTCCTCTATAAAGGTTCATGCTGCAGCCATTTCTGCTCACTATGACTGTGACCCTCCATTATTCTCTCATCCTTTGTTTAAGCAATTTCTTAGAGGGGCAAAGAACATAAGACTCCTACTCCTGCTTGGGATCTCAATTTTGTGTTGGAAAAACTTACTTTACCACCTTTTGAGCCTGCAGCTACTGCCGAGTTAAAGTTTTTGTCATGGAAGACTGCTTTTTTGTTGGCCATTACCTCTGCAAGAAGGGTTTCTGAATTACAGGCCCTTATGGCAGTTGAACCCTTCCTAATTTTTCATAAGGATAGGGTATCTTTGCGTACTAATCCTACTTTTATGCCTAAAGTGGTTTCTAGTGTGGCCTTGAACCAAACTATTCATTTGCCTACTTTTTATGCAAACCCCCAAAATAAAGGGGAGAAGATTTTGCACACTTTGGATATTCACAGGCAGTTGCGTTATTATTTGAGCAGAACTAAAGGGTTCAGGCAGTCTCAGCAGTTGTTTGTTTCCTTTGCTTTGGGTTCTCAGGGAAAACCTGTTTCAAAACAAACTATTTCTAAGTGGATTGGTTTTCGTATTGCTTTCTGTTATTCCCATCATGGTAAGGAGATTCCCTCATTCCACTAGGGCTACTGCCACTTCTACAGCCATTTTAAGGGGTAGCTACTAAAGATATTTTGGAAGCAGCTACTTGGAGTTCAGTGCATACTTTTTCTAAACATTACCACCTTCCTCTTTATTCTAAATCTAGGGCTGGATTTGCCACTGCAATATTACAGGGCATTTTGGCAGCTCCCAATGCTTTATGATTTTGCCAACCTCCTTTACCTCTGCTTTGGGATTCTACCCATATGTAAGGACTGCAGCAATGTGAGATGAAGAACATAGTACAGTTTTGTACCTACCATAAATGTAGATGTTCAAGATCCACATTGCTGCAGTCCACTCCCTCCTTCCTCTACAGTTTGGACTGGTTGTATGGTTTGGGTGGTAGCTGTTATTTGTACATGTTTTTGGGAAGTATTCTGTTTTGGTTGTGGCCTTTCTTTTTAGGGCCTTCTGACATCTGGGGCAAGAAATTTTATACCCTGATGCTCTGATGTCAGTTCTGGCGCGCATGACTCACGTCAGCCTAATACTTTGGTATTCGGGCGAGGACAGCGGACTACCCATATGTAAGGACTGCAGCAATGTGGATCTTCGAACATCTACATTTATGGTAGGTACAAAACTGTACTTTATCGTTAGCCGATGTCAGCTAAGAAGGGCAAATGCCATTGTGAGCGTCTGATACCGCATAAAGATATGCACGACTGTTGTGTCTTTTGTCTAGGGAAGGAACACGACTATATGGCTTGTTCCATTTGCCAATCTTTTGTTCTGAAGACCCTTCGTAGCCATCTGGCAGTCCTCAGTTTATATTTAGAGAACCAATGACTCAAAAAGCTTGCACTTAGGATGGATCCCAAATCGGCCATTCCAACTGAACCACCGCAGAAAAAGGCCAAAGTTTCCAGGCCTGCCTCCGTTGCCTCTCTGCCATTGGACATCTCGCCACCTTCCAATTTAGGGGGTTGAGGGACATCCGGTTGAACCGTCTACTTTGGCTCCCACCGAGGAAGCTGCTTCTGAAGTAACGCCCTGTGCGTCCACAGAGATAGCACAGATGTCGGTCCCTACCAATGTTGCGGGGGGACCAGAATCAGGTGGACGACCAACTGACCGAGACGCCATTACTTGAAGTTCAGGCCCCAGAACCTAGGCCTTCTCCCAGATCTACGCTTTCTAAGCAGAAACAAAAAAGCCAGACACTTGACTCCAACCTCTGAAGGAGTCCCAGACTGGCAGTCATTTACTAATTCTTTGATGCAGGCTTTTATGCCTCTTAGGCCCACAACCTCTTCACCCTCCACTATTCCAGTGCTTAGTCCTAGGCCTGCCTCTGCCACTTCTCTCCCCTTGCCTACCACCCAAGAAGGAGAGGAGGATCTAGAACCTTATTACTCATCTTCTGAGAGT
This sequence comes from Protopterus annectens, assembly GCF_019279795.1. Classification (NCBI taxonomy): domain Eukaryota; kingdom Metazoa; phylum Chordata; order Ceratodontiformes; family Protopteridae; genus Protopterus; species Protopterus annectens. The sequence continues at coordinate 1,265,756,072 of NC_056745.1, forward strand.
CCATATCTTATGCTTCACAGATTGACTCTCCTTTGGAATACTATTCCCTGGATGAGGAATCCATTGAAGGGAACTCCCAACCAGAGGATATTACCTTTGGTGAAACCATTACTAAGATGAAAGAATACTTCCGATAGGACACTACCCAGATGAATAACACCCAGAGGAGGTATTTTAAACTCCCCATCAGCCATCCCACCTGTCTTACCTGCTTATCTTGATGTTTTGACCTCTGCATCCAAGAATCCAGACTCTCAGCCACCTGCACCTAAGAGACTGGACAGGTTTTATAAAGTGCCTGATGAGCAAAAATTCTTAGTTGGTCCCCCCTCCCCCCTCTGAAGACCCGGCAGTTATTGCTGTCTATCCTGACAAGCAATCCAGACTGATTCCTTCAGCATCTCTTCTGCCAACTGATAAGAATAACAAAAGCATGAACAGGATTGGGATAAAGGTGTACTCCTCCTCCACCCTGGCCTTCCGTGCTACCAGTTACCAGACACACATGGTTAAATATGCCCTAGTACTTGTTTCACAAGCCTCCAATCTCCTGGCTGACACCCCCTGACTGCCCTACTAAATATGAGATGGGATCTAAACTGTTTCTGGCTTCACAGGTAGCCAGGCATTCCATTAGGTGCAGTTGCCACAGAGGCTTCTGCTAGGTTGGCAGCTTCTGCTTCAATTTTCTACAGGTATTCCTGGCTTTGCCTACAGCCACTTCCTGAGGACTTCAAAACAAAAATTGTGGACACCCCATTAGACCATAACCATTTGTTTGGCAAATAATTTGCAGAGTGTTTTAAAAACCTGCAGGATAAAAGTAAGGAGCTGCAGGACATCAAGCATTTACTTGTGTCTCCTGTTCCTAAGTATTACAGGATTTATCCTGCAAAAACTTCTTTTGTCAGTAGAACTTCTTCCTCTGGCACCCCCTCCTCTACCAGGCACAGAAGGCAAACATGCTCCAGACCTGCTACCTCTCAACAGACTCCAAGACCGCCTTTTCAGGATAGAAATGCACCCAAGAATGAGTGACTGCCTTGCCCATCTACCTTTGTCAGCCAGCCTCCCCCCACTGTCTTCCCTTTTGGAAAAACATCACATCAGACCAATGGGTACTGACTATATCATTCAAAATGGATACTTCCTACTTGTGATGTCCCACGCACCTACAGCAACTAGGCTTAAGCTTTTGTATAGGAGCCAATGTTCGGATCGTCTGAAGCAGGGAATCCCACACTAAGAAGAATACTGCAACATGGAAGAGAAGGACATCTATGGTTATGGTAAGATTTTATACAACTATTCTTTCTGACCATACAAGTTCTACGAGCCAGTCAATAGTTGTGATTCCTTTACATTGTGCGCAGTAGCTTCTACTCACTATCACTTGCAGTCACACTTCTTTTTAACAGTAAAGCTAAATATATCACAGACCAAGCTGGGATTGTTCAGATATACTCAGGATTTTCCTGTCTGCAGTCTGTGTAAATTTATAGCTGTCTAGGCCCCTTGGGGTGGCTAGAGCTTGCCTGTCTAAAGCCTATGCCTTTCTAACAATCAATAGTGAAATTAAAGGTAAAACAACAAAATATGAATCAAAGTAAATCTTTTTAACAAGCAGTCCCTTCCTACCTACAAACAGTGAAAAACAGTGGTAGCAAATATAATATAAATTCAAATAAAACTTCTCTTACCAGTCAGCTCCACACAACTTGGAAAACCTCACAGCAGGATAGAGTAATGAATCCCCAAATTGAGGAGAAACCAGTGGAACTAGAAACATCTGATTATTTTCCATATGAAGACACTTTGGAGCTTTCCATAGGAAACCAGTACAAACATTCAGTTGGAGTTGCACAGTAAGGGGAGGAACAGGAAACTGTGGCAACTGTTATGCAGTCAGTGTTGTGGAGTGATAGGCCAGTGAGTTCCCATGTGAAAGAGCAACGGATGACACAGGTTTATACCGAAGACAGTGTGGCACAGGACAATGCTCTGGAACTTTCTATAGAATGCCCACAGGAAATAGAGAACAAAAGAAAATGATGGAAGGGAAGAGTTGCTTGATTTTAATAGAGATGGACAGACTAAGTTCAGTGAAAGACATGGACTACAGAAAGTCAATAAAACCTGAAAGGTTAGAAGTTTGATAAAGCAAATGAACATAGTAGTTAGGGCTGTTCATAGGGATTCATGTGATATAATATAAGTAAATAGGATGTATTAATGTGCAGCTAAATTAGTAACAGTCTTGCTACAAAAACAGAGGGCATTAAGGGAAAGGAAGGGGAGAAATGGAATGCCATTATGGAAGTATTGAATGGAGAAAACTATAAAGCAATTAAGACAAGAAATGTCACGGTTAGGAGAGTATAGAAGAGGGAACAGAGCAAAAATTCTCAGATGTGTTAAAAGCAATGCACAGTATCTGAACTGATCAGGATCTGTCATGCACTATTACAAATAAACTAAAATATCAGCACAGATAAATATAAAGGAAAAAGTGCAAAATTAAGCTATTTATTGATGATCCAACAAAGTTTGAGAATTGTGAAACAAGACAAAAGAAATTGAAACACCACCAAAAAAGTAGTAGTGGTTACATTTTGCAGAAATAGCTATGAAGATCCTGTGGAACGTAACTCTTCTTCTTCTTTCAGCTTTGTAACAAAGATGCTAATGGACAGAAAAAGTAAAAGAAAGAATAAGACGTTCAAATGTACATGCTATGAAATGGGATGAAGTAACGGTCAGAGAGATTGAAACAAAGTTAAGAAAAGCTCCTAATTGGAAAATCCCAGGCCCAGATGCAGTACCTAACTTCTAGCTAAAATGGTTAACATCTTTACATGAAGATTTAGCCATGAGTAACAACTATTTATATGTGCATCCTGACCAGACACCAGCCTGGTTAACAATAGGAAAAACAGTATTCCTACTTAAGAGCAAACCTGTAAGCTGTCCTCAAAACTGTAGACCAATAACTTGCCTTTCGACAGGTGTGTAAACTGTACACTGGAATTGATGCCGACAAAGATTACAGTCATTTAGAAGAAAACTCAATCATGGCAATAGAACAAAAGGGTAATAAAAGAAAGTCAAATGGAACAAAGAATCATTTGGTCATAATGGAGTATGGCATAGATAGACTACAAAAAAAGCATTTGACAGTATCCCATATTCATGGATAAGAGTGCTTGAAAATGTATGCACCCTATACTGATCGATTTAGCGATCATGAAACAGTGGCAGACCAGTTTGCAATTAAGCCATTATAAAGAACAAATTATTATTCCCAAGATAAAAATTCAAAGGGGGATATTCTAGGGTGACTGTCTGTCACTGCTAATCTTCTGTCTTGCCCTTAACCCATTAAGTTGTCTACTTAACAGATTAGGTCATGGCTACAATTTGGCTCCTAGAAAACAACAAAGTGTAAAGACTTATCTTTTTGTAGATGATTTTAAACTGTATATTTAATCAGATAATGAACTGAAAGCACAACTGCAAATGGTCAAAACTTTTTCAGATGTTATAAGAGGTTTACTATCAAAATGTTGAAATTCATTTGGTCTAACATTCATATGATTGACCCATATGGTCGACACATGAATATTAAGTAGTTCATTTGGTTGACAGGACGTGCATGCAAATTACCTGTCAGCATTATGTTGCAAACAGAGTAAGGATTTTCCCTTGTCTGCACTGTTGTGCAATCTCAGAGTTGTAATATATAAGTAGCAGGGGGTATGGGGGGCCAGCCCCCCCCCCTGCAAAAACACTAGTGTTAGTTTGCAGGTGTTTTTCGGCCATTTAAATGTAAACATTTTATGTTAGGTAGTCCAATCTCACCTTCATTTTTACATATGGGTTAGGAGCTGATCCTCTGCTCCGACTCAGACGATTTTCAAGCTTGAAGACTTCTGGTTGGCTCGTGGCTAAGCAAGTATCCCATGGTGCACCAGTGCAATCCCCAGATCTTGTTTGCTGCGTCGAGTTCAGATGTGCTTCTCTTTGCTCTGGCTAAGTTTTTGCAAATTTTCATTTTTCTAGTATCTTTTACATAGTTATTGAATATATGCGTTATAGGTCTTTATCTTTATTGTCTTGTGGTTGTTGTGTGATCCTATTAGTGGTATCCTGTGTACCAGTAGTTAGGTGCAATTGTGGATTACCTAAACCGTTAGTTTTGGCAGTTTCGCCTTTTTCCTGTTATTTACAGTTAGGATTTGCCTAAATTGCCTTGTGGCCTTGTGTGACTAGTATAGTAGTCTCCTGTGTTTCAGTAGTTAGACGCACTTGCATTTTTCTTGTCTAGAAAATTATTTTGGCGAGTTTGCAGTTTTTAATCAATAGGGGCTCCTATTGATTATTTCCTGTCAACCGATTATTGTTGACTAGTGGTCTTTAGCGGGGACCCGCTAAAGTCTTAATTTCTTACAGTTGTTAATTTTCTACCCTTGAGCGTGTGTGTGTGTGTGTGTGTGTGTGTGTGTGTGTGTGTGTGTGTGTGTGTGTGTGTGTGTCTTCTTAGTCTGTTTGAATTAGAAGACCTGGTTCTTCACAGGGCTAGGCCCGTTTAACTTAGAGGACCTAGTCCTCGTGTGCTTCCACTGTATTTTATTTAAAATATTCTCCTGTTTGACTGAATCTGTCTAGTGGAAAATCTAGTTTCTGTCTTATACCAGGCTAGGCCCATTAACTTAGAGGACCTAGTCCTCGTGTAATTCGTCTGCAGGGCTAGGCCCATTTTAGTAGACCTAGTCCTCAGTCATTTTCTTTCTCTTTCTCTCTGATTGCTTGTGGGTTGTAATGTCTAAGGATAGCAAGGAGCACAAACCCTCTGAGTTTAAAAAATGTATGAAGTGCTCCCAGAAAATGCCTTTGACCGATGGCCACAGTAGCTGTGTCTGCTGTTTGGGAGCCATCCATTTGCAAGAATCATGTTTGTTCTGTCATGCTTTCTCTCCTAGAGTGTTGCAGGATTGAAAGAACAAACTGATACTCAGGGGTCTTTTGAAGCCAATCTTCGAGGAAGCTTTGTCTGGTTCTTCGGCTTCTTCGTCTAAGTCATGGAAGTCAAGATCGGACGCAAAATCTAAAGGTTCAAAAAGGCCTTCTCCAGCACTGGCTAGTGTTTCGGAGCTGCCTGCCAAATTAATAAAACCTGCCTCCTCGACTCCTCAGTCTTCGGAGCCGAAGGAGATAACAGTGGTTTCGGAGTTGGTCACAGATACTTCGGTGCCAACTGCTGAATCCTTGCAAATAGTTGACTCTGCTTCTCGGAGCTGGTCTGTAGAGTCCCTACCAGTCTCTTTGATGGTCAAATCTCCAGTGCCTGCTAGGTCAAGATCCCCAACCTTATCTTCCAGGTCTTCCAGGAGTCTTTCGGAAGAAGATGTGGAGAGGGTAGTACTGACACTCCAAGTCGTCTGCCCTGCCTAAATTTTTGTTGGCTCTGACCCAATCGGCTCCGGAGCCACTTGAACAAGTCTTGTCTCCATCCGTGATTCCTCCTCCGAGCCATGTTGGTTTTTCAGAGCCAGAGTTCTTGTTGTCAATGGAGGAACCCTCGGTTCCGGCTCCCCTTGCTGTTGCATTGGAGCCAAGTTCGACTCCGACATGTTCGGCTCCGTTCATCCTGTCCAGGGAGTGAAGCTCTTCTGTCAGCACCGAGGGGGAGGTTTTGAATCTATCTTCAGTTCTGAGCCTTCCTTTCGGTACGTCTGCCAGGGTGAGCTCAGACCCTGCATCTATCTCAGAGCCGATGGCTCTAGCTCCGGCACCGTCCTTTGTCTCTTCGGAGTGGGGACGGTCTTCGGAGCCGGAGAGGTCTGCTTTTGAGGTGATGAGGAGTGTGCTGTCACAATCTACAGCCCCTGCCAGTGGTACAAGCACTCTTCCTCCCAGGGCTCCCACTTCGGTCTCAGTCCCTACTTTGTCCGGAGACAGCAGAGACCCACAGCCTCAGGAGCCACCGGCTGGTGGCCCCCACTCTTCCGGGGCATCCCCAGAAGGTCCTTTTGAGGAGCCCCCGCAAAAGAGAGTATGCAAGAGGAAGCATATTGACTCCCAGGATGAGTCTCTGACATCGGACACTGACCTTGATGAGTCGGAGGGATCCCCTAAGTTGTCCTCTGATGTCTCCTTTGTGGACATTCTAGAGATCCTTAAACAGAGGTGCGACTGGCCCACTGTCAACCCTTCTGATGAGGAGTCAGTATACCTTAAGGCTTTCGGGTCTCAACCCCCTGCCTCTTGGGTGTCTCCACCTTTCGACGAGCTAATGGATCTGGTTAATCGGAAGGTGTGGGATACTCCTGATGCCGTGGAGCCAGTACCTAGAAGACCAAATAAGTTCCTGTCTGCCCCTCCTGGAAAAGAATTCTTGTCTAAGGGCGTTCCCGTAGATGCCATGGTAGTGGCGGCAGCCACGAAGGAGGAGTTGGTGGAGACTTCTTCCTCTGTACATCCACCAAACAAGGAGATGTTCTTCATTAGTCGGCCGAATACCAAAGTAGGGCGCGGGGCGCGGCGTCAGTACGTCAGGGCGTCTGTCACGCATGACCGGCCGCCATATCCCCTCAGTGCCCTTTTTTGCCGCGCTGGTCGATGCAGAAACAATTTTTGCGAGTGCAGGTTGGCGTTCTGGTTTCTGAAACCAGAGTTTTCAGACCCGAATCAAAAAAGGCTAAGTACCCGTTGGGGAATATTTTTTTTTGGTTTTTCGGTATTTAACCGGATGTCAGAAAAAGTAGATAACTGTAATTCTTGTGGGAAAGGAAACAGATACCTCATGTTACCATATACAATGTATTGTGTGTTTGGGAGGGCCTGAGCAGAAGGTTGCGTTGGATGCCCGGCGTGTAAGATTTAACAAATGCACTATTAAAGAAGGTTAGACTGTGCCAGGCAGGCGAGTTTTGCTTCAGTGGGGTTTCTCCTAGTACTTGTCTCTTTGCCTAAGAAAAAACATATGCTTAAAATGAGGATTTGATTACTATGATAAGGGTTCTATGCCCCCCTGATAAGAGCCTAGGGTGGAGTCTGATTTGAGAGTTTTTTGAGCAATGCTCGGGAGGGCTCAAGGTCTTCAGCGAAGACTTGCAGGAGTTTTCCTCCCTTGTTCTGGTCTGATGTGGATGATTCTACTCTCCTTCAGCTTCCCTCCTGTTTTTTTTCATTCAGAGACTCTGCATTCCATGAGGCATTTTAAATGGGAAGGAGTCAAGATTTCTCTGATTCAAAAGGCGCTATACCTCCTGTTTTGCATGTAGTTGAAGATGTGTTATTGATGGAAGATGTGTTTGCTGCCTGCCTCCTGAATCGGATAAGAGCTCATGCCCCAAAGTTAAACCAGTGAAGTATTATAAGAGTCCTAGGGAGTCCTAGAGCACTATTATCTCTCAGGCCTCAGGTGTGAGGGAGGCCTCAGTTGTTAAAATCCTGTCCCTCTGTCCTAAGGCAAGGCAAGGGATAGAGATGGAGAAATTGTGTATACTTCTTCCACTTTAGCCATGAGGATTGTCAATTCAATTTCACATGTTAAAAGATCAAATTACCTTCTTTCACAGTTGAAATCTATGGAAGGTGGGCCGAGTATTGAGTGTAAAGAGTTAGTTTGTTTGGTTTATGTGTTATTGTCTGAACAAATTGGTAAACTTGCAATGTGGTTTTTTGCTGTGCAGGCCTCCTCCAGGGTGGCTGCCACTGGTTGGGTTTCTGTACGCGTGTGAACGCCTGGTTGAGAGATCAGAGGACAGCTGCATGTTAAAACAAACGTTTGGATGCTCCTTTACAGTACTGATGTTGTGTTTATTTTAGCCTGTAGAGCAGTTTTAAAAGAAGATGGAGGACAAGGCTAAAGGGATTGCAGAAAGTATCTGCGTTTATAAGTATCTGCGTCATGGAGCTTCTAATGCTCATTATCAGTTCTTATCATTGCCCTTTCTCATATTCACAAAGGTTCTGGCTCCAGTCTTGGCCCCTTCCAGGCTAAAAAGGAATCAAAATCAATCCTTACTTGGACGATTGCCTGCAGATGGCTCAAATTGAGGAAGACCTTCTCAAGCATTTCTGATATGTTATAAGGATGCGCTAAGATGCCTAGGGTATTCTGTGAGCGCAGTGCTAAGATGCCTAGTACCCTCTCAAGACATGTGCTTTTCAGTCTGAATGTGCCTTGGGTGTGAGCCAGATAGCCTTTTTAACCCCGGACAAACAAAAGAACAAACAAAGTTACTTCCATCAACTATCTCTTCAGTCTTCCTGACTGCGGGCTGAAGAGTCCTTCAAAACCTTAGGGTTCCTTGGCAAGCATCTTTCTGGCTGGTTCCAATGCCAAAACTGCTTCATATGAGCTTCTGCACAGTATCTATCTCAAAACACAGCAAACACAACATTGATTTGGACACTGTCAGTCAATACCTTGCATTCAAATTCAAAAAAGGGTTTTTTCAGAGATATCCACCTTGTAGTGGGACTCTCTGTGATGACCTAAACAACTGATCAAATTTTAACCGGCCATTAGCGACAGATGACATTGGGGAGCTCATCTGCTTGGAAGGTGGATACAAGACAAGTGGCCCTGCTTGAACTACAAGATCTCTAGCACATGACATCTACAGCAGCAACAGATTGCATTAATGGCCATCAAGGAGTTACTTCTTCCTTTCCAGTGTGTTGATCTTCCACTTGAACACAACTGTCATGTGGTAAGTAATCCAACAAAGCAAGGGACAAACAACAACTTACCCATAGTGTGACACATTGCAAGCATTTTATGGGGAGCTTCTTCAAGCTTGCGAAAACTAACTCTTAGAGCCAAGGTTTCTTTCGGGAGCACGAACTCCTTAGCAGATGTGTTAAACAGACAAATATGGTGGACCACAGTAGAAACTGGATCTTCATGTATTTCAAAGTTGACAGTGTCTCTGGGAACTCAGACAGACCATCTATAACTAAACCACTAAAAACCACCAGCTGCCAGTTTTGCACCAAGAGGTTTCATCACACAGCTTGAAGGTGGATGCTCTTTCTTTCAGAAAGAAAAATCTATTTCTATTATGGATTTCCATCTTCTTCTTCTTCTTCAAAGGTGCTTCTAAGGGTCAGAAGCCACAAATGAGGGATTTAAGACAGGCCAGCTCAGATTTGCACTACCGGCAGCACTGGTAGGACGTACTGAGGTCTGGTAAAGCCTCCATGTCCCTTGATTCCCTTCTGTTCCCACATCTGTTGTCTCAGAAGGTCGTCTCAATGTCAATGTCAAGAGCTTCACTAACAGCCTCTATTCTGTTGTTGAAAGACAGCAGGTCTGTTCGGGTTCCAACTTCCTCCCACAAGTTTTAAATGTGATTAGCAGAGGGCTAATTACAAAGGGAAAGTATGCATAAAAATGGGAAAGATTTTTTTATTTTGGACTGCAGCTTTATTTTTGGAAATTTCAGAACCTAATTTGGTGCAGCATATCTTTCAATATCTTTTCTGAGTTATTGGACTTCTTTCTGTCTTTCTCTTCCATTAAGATCTTTTCTGCCAGCTCATCAGCTTTCCCACCTTTGTTTTGACCCCACCTTTGATGTTTTCCACATCCTTTGTTTCAGCAAAGACTTAGAGGGGCAAAGAATATAAGACCCCCAATGAGCTCCTACTCCTCTCTTGGATACCAATTTTTGTGTTGGAGAAAACTTACTCTCTGCCTTTTTGAGGCCTGCAGCTACTGCTGAACTGAAATACTTGTCATGGAGACCTGCTTTTGTTGGCCATTACTTCTGCAGAAGGGTTTAGGAGGTTACAGGATTTTTTATAGCGGTTGTTTTTGATTTTCATAAATCATAAATTGTCATTCCGTGCCCCCAATCCTTGTGTTATCTTAAAAAGTGTGAACTTCTGGTGTGCTTTAATGCAACTGACCTAATTTGCCTACGTTTTATGCAGATCCCAAAATAAACACAAAAGATTTTTCCCTTTAGATGTACACAGGCTTAGGCGTTGTAGGCAGAGCAGGCAGTTGTTTAAGTGAGCGGTCTTGAGTTCAGTTTGTTCTTTTCTTTTGAGTTCTCGGGGCAAAAAGGTGTCAAAAGTGTTTATATTGCATTTTGTTGGGTTTTTTATTGCATTTTGTTATTGTTATTCATGGCAAAGGAGATTCCAGCCATTCCACTAGCTCATTCCACTTAGGCTTGCACCACTTCAGCAGCTTATTTCTAAGGGGTGGCAAGAGGATATTTTGGAGTGCACTTGGGTTCAGTGCATACTTTCTTTCCTCATTCTCTACTTCCTCTCTATCTACTTGCTGGGGTTGGTTTGCACGTATTTTGCAAGGTGGCTTGACACTATGATTTTCTTATTTGCCCTTAGCCCTCTTACCTCTGCTTACCCATTCTACCCAAGTGTTAGGTTCAGCAATGTGAAGAACATAGTACAGTTTTTTTGTACCTACCATAAATGTAGATGTTGGGATCCATTGCTGCGCAGTCAATTCCCTCCCTCCCCTCTGTGTTTAGGGTGGGGTGGTGAGGTAGGGTTATATTAATTTAATTTGTTTATTTTGTATATATATATATATATATATTTTGGTACTGAATCTGTTGGGAGTTTTGGTTTTCCGCCTTATCTTTTCAGGGTCTTGTTCTTCTGGGGACGAAGAAAAGACTGAGGATATGGGCGTCGGTCATGCGCGTTAGTACCTGATGTACGGCGTCAGTCTAAATGGCCCCTGACCAAGCCGCGCTATACTGCTTTGGTATTGCGACTGGACAGCGGACTACCCAAGTGTTAGGACTGCAGCAATGTGGATCCTCGAACATCTACATTTATGGTAGGTACAAAACTGTACTTTTCTACAGATGGACAGATTTGGGAAGCACGTATTTAGTTCAGCGGCCTTTACACTTCAATCCCTGAACTATCTTACCCATTTCACGAGGTTGCAGAGAGATCTCCTCAAGGAGTTAGGAGATTCCATACAGGGTGCTTGTTTTGAGGGAGTCCCGGATAGGATCTCTGCTCAGTTGTCCACACTAAATTCTGTAGTTAACTCCTCCATGCGGCTTATATCTCATGTGGCTGATAGAGCGAGCAGAGCAGCGGGTTCAGGAGTTGCCCTTGGGTATCGCTCCTGGATGCGCTTGTGTAATTTTGTGGAGCCGTTTAAGTCCACCTTCACCAATGCCCCATCCGGGTTGGGAGGGTGGCCTAATGGTTAAGTTGTTTCCCTTACAAACACAAGGTGCAGGGTTCGAGTCTCACAAGGGATAATTGGCTAGGCTTAAAATGGCTCGCAAAGGCAGTTAGCTTAGTACTAACCTATGAACCTAAGAACCTATTTGATGGTTCCAAGGTGAAAGAAACACTCACTCGGTGTGAACAGGAAGGAAAGACCGTCTCTGCCGTGGGAGTCCATTTTACTGTCCCCTCTCGACCATACCCCAAATGTCAAAGGGGGAGGTAAGATGTGGTTCAAAAAGTCCCAGAGGGCATTTCCAGACACACACAGTGAATCCTCCTTCACAGGCAGAGGAGGAGAAAATGGTAGATGTTGCCCTAGAGGCAGGGGTGGTCCACAATATCAGCAAGGCTGTGGTTCCTTTCGAGGGTGGCCTTAGCGCTCCTGATGTGGGGCTCGACTGCGTTTCTCTGGGGCCAGTCGGGGGTCACATCTCTTTGTATCCAAAAGCCTGGCTAAATATAACCCAAGACAAGTGGGTACAAAGAGTTGTTACCAGAGGCTATATCATACCCTTTTCCCTTCCACCGTTTGTTCCCAAGAAGATCCCAGATGTTCCACCCAATCACAGGGATCAGGCTGGCAGAAGACCAAATAAGTTCCTGTCTGCCCCTCCTGGAAAAGAATTCTTGTCTAAGGGCGTTCCCGTAGATGCCATGGTAGTGGCGGCAGCCACGAAGGAGGAGTTGGCGGAGTCATTCCAATTTCTCCCGCTGAATCACTCTATTCTGCTGACAGAATCATGCAAAAAAGGGCCTTCATTGGTGGATAGCCCCCAACAATGTGTTCACGGGAGCTCCCTTTGTGCCTGCCCAACCCATTGCCACTGTGACCACGGATGCATCCCAGGTCGGGTGGGATCTGGGCAGGATGGTCCACGGCACATGGCAAGAACACGAGGCTCATCTGCATATCAATGTTCTGGAGATGAGAGTGGTGCTTCTGGCGTTGCAAGCACTTCAGGACCTTCTTCCTCCAGGGACGATTGCGATACAATCGGACATGTCGATTGTGTGGTATATCAACAAACAGGGCGGTACCAGATCTTACCCACTCTGTCGAGAGGCCATGCGAGTTTGGGAATGGGCGATTTCTTCCTAGCGCATTCTGGTGGCAACGCACATTCCGGGGACAACCAACATGATAGCTGACAAGCTGAGCCGGGCAGTCCTGCTGCCCCACGAGTGGTCTATGAAATGGGAAATAGTGGAATAGATTTTCCTAAAATGGGGGCAACCTTGCTGCGACCTTTTTGCCAGTCCAGTCAATGCCAAGTGCAGCAGTTATTTTTCCCTAATTCCCCCTCCGGGGGAAGCACCCAGAGATGCTCTGGTACACGATTGTCCCATGGGACTTCTCTATGCCTTCCCTCCATTCCCTTTTGTCCCCAAACTGATACAGAAAGCCAACTGACTGGGAAGCAAGTTGATCCTCATTGCTCCTTACTGGCCTCGTCAGGTCTGGTTTCCCTTCCTCGAGCCTCTTCTCCTGGACAATCCTTGGATCCTGGACCCAGTTCCAGATCTGTTGACCCACATGTCGGGTTCGCTACACCCCTCTCTCCACACCCTCAAATTGACAGCTTGGCTGACCCAGTTCCCTCTCTAGTCAGGCTTCATGATGTTTCATAATCAGTGTCCCATATTGTTTTATCCTCACACAAACCATCAATCAGAAGGCTGTATGACAGTAAATGGAAAAGTTTCTCTATTTGGGCACAGAAAGTGAAAGTGGATCCTTGCACCGCTCCCGTTCCTGTAATTCTGGAATTCCTTTTGGAGCTTTTTCAGCAGGGATCTGCCGCAGCCACCATCAAAGTACAATTGGCAGCTATTTCACGTTTTTATTTGGGATCTCCAAATGTTAACCTTATGTCGCATAAGTTATGTAAAACCTTCTTGAGAGGAGCCACCTTGCTGAGACCACCTTTACAAGAACCTGTGGCTTCTTGGGACTTAAATTTTGTGTTGTCCAAACTAACGTCCCCTCCTTTTGAACTGTCTCATTCAGCTTCCTTAAAGTACTTTCCTTGGAAGACTGTGTTTTTGGTAGCTATTACATCAGCCAGACGTGTTTCTGAGCTGCATGCCCTGTCTATTAAACCACCTTATTTAGTTTTTCATAAAGACAGTGTTTCTTTACGTACCAATCCTTCGTTTGTTCCCAAAGTTTGTTCTTCTGCCACATTGAACCAGTCTTTTTTTCCAATCATAGCAATGCAGCGGAGTACCGTTTTCACCAGTTGGATGTTCACAAGATAGCTACGTTTCTAATTGCAACGGGCCAAAGAATTTCTGAAGTCAGACCAGTTGTTCGTTTCCTTTTCTGATTCCAGATTGGGTTTGCCAGTTTCTAAGGTGACATTGTCTAACTGGATTTAGAGTTGCATAGCTTTCATCTACAGCTCTGAGGGCAGACCCGTACCCCACAGGATCAAGGCTCACTCTACCAGGTCTCTGTCTACCTCTGCAGCCTTCCAAGCCAGGGTACCAATTGATCACACCTTTATTACTCATTATAAGTTGGATTTGGCTTCTAGGGATAGAGCATCCTTTGGCTCCGCGGTGCTCAGGAGTATCTTCCAATGAGCCACCCAAGAATAAGACGCTAGGGACGCTGTCCCATATGTAAATATGAAGGTGAGATTGGACTACCTAACACAAAGAAGTTATATACTCACCATAACGTTCCATGTTGGTAGTCCATCTCACCCTTCATTTTTACCAACCCTCCCTCCTGCCCCCATCCTGGAAGATTTGGAGGTAATATTATAAATTTCTTGGTTGGCGACCCTTTAGTATTGGTTTGTTGGTTAAGGGTTTCTTTCTATCTCTTTCTATCGCTAGTGAGCAGCAAACAAGATCTGGGGATTGCACTGCTGCACCATGGGATACCTGCTTAGGCAAGAGCCAACCAGAAGTCTTTGAGCTTGAAAATCGGGCGAGTCGGAGCAGAGGATCGGCACCGAACCCATATGTAAAAATGAAGGGTGAGATGGACTACCAACATGGAACGTTATGGTGAGTACATAACTTCTTTTTTTTTTTTGGTATTTTGAACATTCAGTGTAATGACTTTCGATGTTATGAACGTCGACCATGTGAATTTCAACATTTTGATAGTAAACCATTATAAGAATGTTATTTGGTCTTGTTAAATGTGCAAAAGCAACCTTTAAAGCAGGAAAGCTGCAGAACCAAGAAAACATCACTTTGGGACAACAATGTGATATAAAAGAACCTGAGCAAGAAGGAGTCTAAATATTTGGGAATTGATGAAGAATCAACAATACAACATGAACAAATGTAAATAAAACTTAGTAAGGAATATTGTCGAAAACAGCATTGGTTTCTAGGAACTAAGTCCAGGCTATAAACCAATTTGCTCTTCTTGTCCTGACTTACAGTTTTGGAGTGACTGACTGACCCCAAAATGTGTTGATAGGTTAGGCAGGAAAACAATACCAAGATTATATATTCCCCATTCTGAAGGAATTATGGGCCTTCTCAAAATTGATTACATGTGTAGATTTGCAGTTGTGGAACTGCATACATGTCTGCTGATTTTACAGGACTCAAACGTAGTGAAAGTTCTAAAACATTAGGAGAATAAGTCATCTAAGTTGACTTCCCTGTTTAGTTTAGTAGAAGCATATCAGTGTCAAGCTGTAATGTGCCAAAAAACAAAAGAAAATGTAAGGTGAGGGATCAGATGAGAAGGCAAGAAATGTGGAAAATGCATAAATATAGTTGCAAGTATAAAAAACTCTTGGAACAACCTCATGTTGATCAGGACCGAGCGCAGGAATGGTTATGGAGAAGTGAATTTAAACCAGATGAAAGGTTAATATTGGTGGCCTAAGATACTGGACTACATACATGTTGGTTTACAAAGTTTGTTGAACATGTGGGAGAAACAACAAATGTAGGTTTTGTAAAACAGAATTGGAAGAAGTCCCACATCTTGTTGCTGGTTGTAATATACTAATGGCAGAAGGACCATTTACTGAAAGGCATAATAATATGGCAAGATTTTTGCACTGGGGATTGTGCAAATATTGAGGTAGCGGAACATCAGCCACAAAGCCTCAGCCTCATAGGAAATTATGAAGTTTATCACATGGGCCATTACCAACAGTTCAAAAAATAGATGAGAGAAAAACGGGTAGATATAGTAGTCCATGAAAAGAAGGCAAAAGTAGCATTGATTATGGAAATTGCTACACCCAGTGACTACAGTGTCTTATGTACGGAGAGACACTAAGTCGTAAAATACCAGGATTTGCAGACAGAAATGAGGGCAGTGTGGAAAAAGGATACCTAGACAGTTCCAGTAGTAATAGGAGCAATGGGTCTTATAAAAAAAAAATTTACAGTTGTACTTTGATGTGTTACCAATACATGTAACTCCATACGAATTGCAGGAGTCATTACTGGGCACATTGCAGGTGCTGCGAAGAGCACTTCTGGCTTACATCAAGGAATGAAACTACTAATTTTCATGAACTCTAATCATACTTTGACTTAGGAATGGGGTCCATTCCTGTCATGGTATTTAGAAACCCCAAATATTTGGAGAAATTAAAAGAGAGAGGGAACATTACATATGTAAACAAACAAGATTTACAAG
Source organism: Protopterus annectens (assembly GCF_019279795.1). NCBI lineage: Eukaryota > Metazoa > Chordata > Ceratodontiformes > Protopteridae > Protopterus > Protopterus annectens. Next base: position 1,265,771,937 of record NC_056745.1, read on the forward strand.
AGAAAGGTAGAAGTAATATGCATCTCTTCAGATCTGGAGCATCCTATAACATATGCAGAAATTCAAATTATGTCGAGTCAAGTAATACACCATTTAGCTTTGGTATCGCCTCCCAGTAAGACGCTGTCTGGTTCGATTCTCAGCTAGAGCGTCTTCTGCATGGAGACATGCGTGAATGGGCGTACCTTCGTTGAAGGTTGTGCGTCAGGCCTGGCAAGCCAGTACGTAAAAATCAACTGCCAATCATTAGCAGACCGGAGTTCCGCTGTGGCGACCCCTAACTGGGAAAAGCCGAAAGACATAAACAAACCTAAATGCCGTGGTGGTATGGCGATAGCGTTGTTACCTCACAGCAAGAGGTTGTCCCACGTTCGATTCTCGGCTTGGCTTGGAGTGCCTTCTTTGTGGAGTCTTCATGTCCTCCCCGCGGTTGGGTAGCGTTCGAAAGACATGCATGCGTAAATGGGCGTGCCTTCGTTGAAGATTGGGCATCGAGCTGGCACCATGGCGTTTCGAAAAAATCTGCTGCCAATAATAACGGACCGGAGTTCCGCTGTGGCGACCCCTTACCAGGAAAAAGCCAAAAGACAAACCTAACTTAATACATGATGTCATAATTGGCCAAGAATTCCCTCATTTCAAGGCAGTGTGAAAATTGGGGGGAGGTGCACAGTTAGTTACTTTTTGACATGATTATGCCCATATTAAAAATGAGGGGAGGAGATTTTAATAGTGTCTTGACCACGCTATTAAAAATGCACAGTTCTCTTAAAGAGAGAGGAATATATGTAGAAATTTCAAACGGAACAGGAATTTGGCTGCAGCTGGAAGGAGTAGAAGAACATCTGCATTATAAGAAAGCTGTCATGGACTCTTGACCAGAAAACTACATTTTTTAGGTTGGTGAAAGATTCTCCTTTCCCCACTTTTGTGTAATCTTTCAGTTGGTGTATATAAGTAGAAGGGGTGTGGGGGGGGGGGTGCAGGGGGCCTTGCACCTCTGCAAAAAAAAAAAAAATGTTTGTTTTTCAAACCTGTGTTAGTTCAGTGTTTTTTTTTTTTCAGTGTTTTTGTGTTTGATAATTTCCAAGTTGACTTGAACTAGATTTTATATAGCTGGGGGTATGCAAGGGAATCTGTTTTAGTTTGTAGCTTCATACTGCATAAAGTGTGCAAGTAGAATTTCATCATATCTTTGGTTGGAAGCTCTGTTGGATGCATTGAGGGCTTATTGCTTCCTTCTCTCAGCAAGTGACAATGATGTTCTGGTATTTTCTGTTTTTGTATGCCTAGTCTTGTTTGCGTCACACGGCCGACCCATTATGGCAGTGGAGGGCTGTAGGAGAGTGAATGGACCAGACTGGGTGATTGAATCTCTGGATACCCACACAAAAATGATTCAGGTCATGCTGCAAGACATGTCTTGGCTCTAAAAGGTGTCTTTTAAACACGATAAAGTGCTACAGAAGGTTACAGCTGCAATTACTACTTAAAGCAATGAGTTAGGTATACAGAAGGCAGCTCTTGTAGTGCAGGGGTACAAAGTAGCAGAGTTGCAATAGAAGTCATACCATGTTTATTTGAAGCTGGATGATTTAGAGAGCCACAGCTGAATTCATCTGCATTCCAAAAGCAAAGTAAGAGGGGACCATTGAGCCTTGTGTTGGGCATTTTTCAGTTCTCTTCGCCGCTGGTTTTGGAAAGGGCACTCAGGGTGAACTAAGAATCCATCTTCTAACCTGAAGATGTACATGATTGTGTGCTTCTTGGACTATAATGACAGGGAGTTTGTGCTGAGACGATGCAGGGAATTGTGGCAAGACTGTTTAGATTGCTAGTGCAAATATTAGATTGGTGCCGCATTATAGCCGTGCAATATTTCTGAAATGTAAGGCCATGGACATGGTCATCAGGAGGGTAAAGGTGTTGGGAGGAGAGTCAGCTGCATTTTCCTACCTCTTTGCATAATGAGCTGACAGGAGTTTTGAAAGTCTTTTGACCGCCTGGAGATAAGGCCCATGCTTTTTGGGTGGCTGTCTGCAGAGCAAGCCAGTTGGGATTGCAGATCAGAATACTAGTACTATGGATTATTGAGGCTGTGCAGAGGGATAAACGTAGGATGGAAAAATTGGGGTAGTCTTCCCCTAATAAATTACAGTGGGCAAAATAATGAAGAAGGGCATGGTGAACAGGTCTTTTTTGTCGGGTTTGATGGGGAAATCAGCCTAGTTTGTAGAGGTTGCAATGAATATTCATTTAACCATCTGTTTTACTACTTAGTTATAAGGACGTGGCTTTGGAGGATGGCATCTATTTCTGTACACCTGATCTGGGGATTATGAAGGGTAGGGAGGTGGAAAAGTCGGTCACTATGCCGTTTCAGTCCCTTGACAGCCAATCTCTGGTAGCAACCACCTGAATGACCTGTTGTTGTGTCTAATGTTGTTAAATGAAATTGAATCTGCATGTTGTGTGTTAGCATGAGGCGAAGCTTGAGGGCTGATAATGTAATCTTATTTTGAAGCACTGGAAAGGATGGATGGTTCATAGCTGTGCCAAAGGGCCAAAAGAGGGTTGGCTTTGCTGGTCAGTGGATGCTTAAACTTGTAACCTGAAGTGGTTGAATGTGACAGGCATGCGTGATGGAGGTGGTCCTTAGGGTTAAGGCCCACAGGCCTTCCTTTATCCCAGGTTGTTTTTATGAACCTAATCAAAATGACTTGTCACATATGGGCTGCTCCACGGTTATTCTTGAGGTCAGGCAATGGGTCTCCATTATTGTAATCAGGGGTGATTTTAAATTGATCATGGACACAGGTGGACAGGTTAAAGTATCAGAAGGAAAGGTTGTTAAAAGTCTCTAAAACTATGGTTAGTTTTACTAAGGACTGCAGTCTCTCAGATTATCACTTCATTTCCCAGCTCCGCGACTTCACTTTTTTGACAACGGCATCAGGTGCAGCCAGTAGGCTAGATTGTTTATTAGTGTGCAGAATATTAGCAGGGCTGACTGGTTGGGGATTAAGACTGCTCCTCTGTTGGATCCTTCCATTGCTTGGGGAGAATTTACAGGATTGAAGATCATTATTTGAAAACCCTTCTGGAGATTTGACAACCTGTTATTGAAAGATAAAGGGAAGGAGGAACATATCAGAAGTGCTGTTGTAGATTATTGGATGACAGTGTAGTCTTTCATAATGTCTGGGCATATGGATGGGGATGTTTTAAATATCTGATTCAGTGTATAGCAAGAGATTGTATAGGAGAAAACAGGAAAAACTGGGAAGAAGAATTGGGCTTTTTTGAATTACAAATGGAGGTACTGTAAGCTGCAAGAAGGAAAGGGAAAGGTTGTAGTAGTTCTGTTCTGGTGCAGCTTAAATCTCTGCTGTCTGAGTACAGGGCTACTCAGTTCAACTCCTCCTAACTTAGATGGGAAAAGTGGAGCGTTTCCACTGGTCAGAGAGTATTTCAGATCCTAACTTACTAGCCTATAGACTGAAGGAGAAAAGACAAGAAATTAAGAATCACATCCGTATGGGATGATAGAGATGTTAATTATGATGTTTTTCAGATCAGAATCTGCACGTGCTGAGTGATTCATTTAGAGTGTAGGACAGATATGATAATTCAACATTGCTTCAGATTTCAGAGGATGCATTAGCCATCCTATATGAGCCTCTCATGTTAAAAAGAGGTTTTGAGAGTCATTCGAGCCATGCCAAGAGAGAAAGTAGTGGGTCCAGATGGGTTGTCTGCAGAGTTTTACAACTAGTTTGGTGACTTACTTGCTCCAGTGTTGCCTCTTGTGAGGTAGAGGGAATGTTCCGATTTACAGCTAAGACAGTTTCGGTTGTTCTGATTCCCAAGAAAGTGGCAAGATTAGATGTTCATCGTGTTTCACTGTTGCAATCATTACACTTGGGTTATCCTGCTGGCAGGCTACCCGCAGTCGGCCAGAATTCCAAAGTCTAGGTCCGGCGTTGGTTGCTGTCGCCTCCTCCCTGACGTCAGTGCGCCAGGGGTATAAAAGATGTAGCCGACGCCATTTTCTCCAGTCTTTCTTGCCGCGCGGTGCCCGAAGCAAAAGCAGTTCACAAGTGCCGGTCGGCCAACTCCTGAGATTTTCAAAATCGAATTTCAGAACCAAAGTCTTTAATAAAGCTAAGTACGCCGTTGGGGAAACTTTTTCTTGCTCCAGACCAATGTCAGTAAAAGTTAATAATTGTATTTCTTGTGGGAAGCAAATACCTCATAAGGACTTTCACTCGTACTGTATTCCTTGCCTAGGCCCTGACCACGACGTTACTAGTTGTCGGTTTTGTGCTAGATTCAACAAACGCACTATTAAGCGTCTGTTTGATTTTGCTTTACATTACTTTGGCAGAAAGTTTAAATACATAATACTGTCGGAACAACCAACGACCTGAATTCATAAAAAATGCAAAGACAAGGAAAAGGACAGGCATCCGAGGTCCAAAACCGACGACGAAGCCTCTTCTAGGCCATTCGCCGGTTCTCAGTGAGGTGCTTTTGCAGCCCCTGACACCCGCTACCTCAGAGCTACAGGCCGTATCCGACTCCCACGTGGAGACACCTAGGCCTCTGGAAACGCAAGGTATTGGGCCTGCGGAAACTTTTCCCTCAGATGGGTCCAGAGCCGCTGAGCAGGCATCGGCTTCTGAGGGTGTTTTCAGACCTTCACAGCTTACTGTTAAGCCCACTACAGCAGCCAAGGCAAAGTCAAAAACACTATTAAAGACAAGGAAACCAAGTACAACATTCTCCTGGACAGTCATCCATGCCAAAGAAACAGATGCTTAAAATGGCCGAGAACCTAATTACTTTGATCAGGGGTTCCCATCCCCCTCCTGATAAAAGGCCTAGGCAAGACACTGATTATGACTCCTCTGACCAGGTTTCTATTTCATCTGATTCCTCTTTAGATCAGGGATATTCTCTTCCTCCCTATGAGGACTCTGATGCAGAAGAATCTATACCTTCAGCCTCTCCGCCTGACGATTATTCATTTGGGGAAACCTTGCACACCATGAGGGAGCATTTCCATTGGGAGACCCAGGATTATTCAGAATCCAAGAAAAGGCTAAGAGACTTTCTTTTATTGCCTCAGCACAGGCCCCTGGCTATCCCCCCTGTGCTTGATATTGTTGATTGTTTTCTCTGAATCCAGTCCGTCTTCTGATTCTTTACCCACTGCACCAGTCAAGCCAGACAGGTACTACAGGGTCCCAGACTCTCATAAATGTCTTTACAAAAACCTTGCTGCTGACCCAGAAACAATTTTTCAGGGTCCCAAAGGCGTTAAGGCTTCCACTGCAAAAAACCCTGTCCCCTCTGATAGGGATTCTAGAGCTCTGGATAGATGGGGGAAAAAGTTTACACTTCTGCTACTTACCTGTAAGGGCTTTAAACTGCTAGTTTCACATGCTTAAATATCAACAGTACCTCATGTCTTTGTTAAAACAGAAAATGCTTACAAACTCAGAATGTCCTGACAGTAAGGAAATGCAGGATTTATTGCATGCAGCTGAAAAAGTGGGAAATCATACTCTGCAATGTGGTTTTGATTCATTAGAGGCTTCTTGTAGAGCTGCAGTTACAGGCTCTGTCATTTGAAGGCATGCTTGGTTGAAAGAACAAAGTTTACCTGAACATGTTAAAGTAAAATTATTGGATGCTCCACTACAGCATAATACTTTGTTGGTGTTAAGGCAGAAGAGGTGTTAAAGAAAATGGAGGATGAAGCAAAATCAATGCAGACAGTAAAGGATTTCTTACAGGTTCAACCACCTAGGTTTAGCAGAAACTGGCCTTCAAAAAATTGGTCCTTTCCGGTGTCAGACAGGCCACAAGGAGGCAGATACAGACGCCCAAGAGGCAGATCTCAGCCCCAAGGCTCATACAGACCTAAACAATGGGGTGCTTCAGCCCCCAAAGGAGGAGATGACAAATCACACCCTTATAGGAAACAGTCCCAGTGACTTCCCTCTACAAATGCCAAGCACTTACCTTTTGGCAGCACCCTTAGGGGAAAAGCTAGCACTTTTCTCACAAAATTGGCACATGGTCACCCACAACAAATGGGTACTGAATATTGTTTCTCAGGGTTACAGGTTCCACTTTCACACCCTTTCAAAATCAAAAGGTATGCCGGACCTGCCACAAAACCAATGGGCAGAGGCACAAAAAACATTTCTGCTCTCATGTACCTGCGAGCCATTCAAAGAGTACCACAGCAAGAACAGGGACAAGGATTTTACTCAAGACTTTTCCTGGTACCCAGAAAGGACAAAGCCTGGAGACCAATACTGGACCTGTCAATCGTAAATACTTTCTTGGATGTTCCAAAATTCAAAATGTTAACACTGCAGCAACTTCTACCCATGCTGGGCAAGAAGGCTTGGCTAGTTACTTTGGACCTCAAGAGGCATACCTGAATGTCCCAATCAGACAATCTTGCAGAAGATACCTCAGATTCATAGCTGGCTCAATGCATTACAAATTATCTGCACTGCCCTTTGGCTTATCTACTGAGCCCAGGGTCTTCACAAAATGCCTGGCACCTGTAATTGCATTTTGCAGACAAAAGGAATTCAAATATATCCCTACTTGGACGACTGCCTTAATCAAGCAGAGAGCAAGGACATTCTACTAAAGCATCTGGCGTTTGTAAAAAGATTACTTATTTGCCTAGGGTACACAGTAAACTAAAAGAAATCAAAACTAGTGCCCTCTCAAGAGATAATATTCCTGGGTGCAAGATTAAATACAACTGCCCAGATGGCTTATCTCACGCCAGACAAGCAAAGGCAACTGACTCATTACTTTCAAATGATGGCAACAAAGACCAATTCTGCAGGCCCTGGGCTTCATGGCATCCTGCATTCTACTAATTCCATATGCAACACTGCATATGAGGAAACTACAATGACATCTAAAAAGTGTTTGGACTCAACATTGCCACAGCCTGGAAACAATAATAGCTCTAATTCCCTGCCTGCAACAGGAGTTTCGATGGTGGGCACTTGCCTGTCACCATAACAAGGGACAGCCTTTCACCTTACCCACAGCCAGGCACACAGTAACAACAGATTCATCGGATTATGCCTGGGGGGCACACATGGCAGGAAAATGTATTCAGGGCACGTAGCCCAAGGAACAAATGCATCTTCACATCAATCAAAAATAGATGATAGCTGTACAGAATGCTCTGACAGCCTTCAAGGATCTACTACATCCAGGACAACTATTACTAAAGACGGACAATACCACAGTTATGTGGTACATAAACAAGCAAGGGGGCACACATTCCTACCCCCTCTGCAGGCAAGGCATGACTTTGTGGAACACAGCACTGACCTATCAAGTACATCTGCAGGCACAATTCCTGCCAGGAATGAAAGCAGATGAACTAAGCAGAGATCTCATGGATCCTCACGAATGGAAACTAAATCCATAGGTTTTCAGCATGATAACAAGGAAATGGGGACGCCCAGACATAGATCTTTTTGCCTCCTCTCACAACTGCCAACTACAGAGATTCTGCACAAGAACTTATCACTCACAAGCATGGAAAGTGGATGCTCTATCATTCAGCTGGAAAACCCTGACAGTTTATGCCTTTCCTTCACTGCCTCTTCTTCCCAAGGTGCTCCTAAAAGTCAGACAAGAGAAGCCAAAAATTATCCTGATTGCCCCAGACTGGCCACGCCAGCACTGGTACCCAATCGTAAAGAGCTTGCCTCAAGGCCCAGCCTGGCCTTTACCTCAAATTCCTCATCTTCTGACTCAACAAATCAATCAGATTCTGCACAGTCAACTCAGAACCTTAAAACTGGCTGCATGGCAGATAATATAGCCACTCAGACCACACTTCTCTCTAAAGCTGTTATGGATGTCATTTTAGAAGCCAGGAGGCCCAGCACTAGGAAATCTTATGCAGAAAAATGGAAGAGATTCTGTGCTTGGAACCAGGCACAAGGACTCGAACCACTTGTTCCAAATATACCTCAGATTTTACAATACCTAACTGAGATGCTGGACAAAGGCCTATCCTTCTCATCAATTAAGATCCATGCCTCTGCCATTTCAGCTCATTACAATACAGAACCTGCTATTTTCTCATCCACTACTAATACAGTACCTCAGAGGGGCAAAAAACATAAGGCCCCCAAGGAGAGCACCAATACCTACTTGGGACCTCAATTTTGTTTTAGAAAAGCTCACACTGCCTCTTTTTGAGCCAGCCATTACAGCTGATATAAAATTCTTATCATGGAAAACTGCTCTGCTCCTAGCAATAACTTCAGCAAGAAGAGTCTCAGAGTTACAGGCATTAATGGCAGTGGAACCTTTCATCATTTTTCATCAGGACAGGGTCTCTCTAAGGACAAACCCAACATTTATGTCAAAGGTAGTATCCAGTGTGGCTCTTAATCAAACCATTCATTTGCCAACATTCTATCTAAATCCCCAGAATAAAGGGGAGAGACTTCTGCACGCTTTGGACATACACAGACTGCTACAGACAGCTATGATTCTACTTGGACAAAACAAAAGCTTTCAGAAAAACTGAGCAACTGTTTGTAGCTTATGCTACAGGATCACAAGGAAAACCTATCTCAAAGCAGACTATTTCAAAATGGATAGGACACTGCATTCACTTCTGCTATTCACAACATGGCAAGTCAGTGCCTAAGGGCATTAGGCCACATTCTATCAGAGCAGCAGCCACTTCAGCAGCCTTCCTCAGAGGAGTACCAACCAAAGACATTTTAGAGGCTGCAACCTGGGGTTCAGTGCACACTTTCACCAAGCACTACCTCTTACCTCTCTACTCTAAATCCAGAGCAGGCTTTGCCACTGCAGTTCTGCAGGGCCTGGTAGCCTCTCCTAATCCTATTTAGGCCCAGCCACCCAACCTCAGCTTTGGGATTCAACACAAGTGTAATGACTGCAACAGTGAAACACGATGAACATAGTACAGTTGTGTACCTACCATAAATGTAGATGCTCGAGTGTATTCACTGTTGCAGTCCAGGTTACCCACCCACCATCCTCCTTTTCTTTTCTGGGACGTTTTTTGTACTTCTCTATTCTATACAACCTATGTGGTATATTTGCTTGTAGATGAAGGAAATGTTTATTTTAGTACATGCATGCTTTTTGGCATAATTTTTTCAGCCTACCTATTTGGGGGCACCTGACATCTGGGGCAAGAAAAACTGAAGAAAATGGCGTTGGCTGCATCTTTTATACCCCTGGCGCACTGACATCAGGGAGGAGGCGACAGCAACCGACGCCAGACCTAGACTTTGGAATTCTGCCCGAATGTGGGTAGCCTGCCAGCAGGATAACCCAAGTGTAATGACTGCAACAGTGAATACACTCTAACATCTACATTTATGGTAGGTACACAACTGTACTTTCTGTCTGATGGCATATAGACACGTCTCACTTCTCTCCATGGAAACCAAGATTTATTCTAAGATTCTGTCGGTCAGGTTAGAGAAGTCCATGCAGCCATCCATCCAGCCATCCATCCACAACCCCTTTTTCTCATTTTTGCACATGGGGTAGGGTATACTTTCAACAGTGACAATCCTCTAGAGCCAGTGTTCACACTGTGTGGTGGCTAGCCCTTCCACAGTTCTTTCATACCACACATATACATACAGTCACACCTATTGGCAATATTGTGTGTTCAGTCCACCTAGTGCATATCTTTGGAATATGGGAGGAAACTGGAGCACCTGGAGAAAACCACGTGGACACAAGGAGGACATGCAGACACTGCACAGAAGGCAACCAAGCTGAGAATCAAACCTAAAAACCTATTTCTGTGAGGTGACGACACTACCTGATATGCCACTGTGCCTCATTTGGTTCCAGCTTATCAGTGGTTTGTGAAAGAAGGCAGGGTGACCCTGATTTTATTCTGTGGCTGAATGTGATGCACTGGGCTAGCCACCAGTCAGCTTCATACTGCACCCTTTGTATTGACTTTCGTAAAGCAGTATTTGATTTTCTGGATTGAGAATTTTTGTGGAGGGCCTTTGAAGCATATGGCTTTTGTGGTGATTTTGTGAGGCATTGTAAGTTTTTATTCCATGACAGTGTCACAAATAAATACTAATGGGATTATATTCCCTACAATTCTCTTGATTAGAATTACTCTCCAGGGATGCTGTCTGTCATCCATGCTTTTTATTTTGGTAGCTAATACATTAGCCCTTCATCTGCTCCAAAAGTGTGCATATTACACTATTTCTCTTCCAAGTAAGACTGCTCTGTCATCTACCTGGTTTGCAGACAAAGGAGTGATCTGGATTGCTGAACCGTAGGGTAATCTGGAGTGTATTATGAGGGCCCTATCATCCTTTGGAGAAATCTCTGGCCTCAGACCTGAGCTGGAGAGAGAGAAAGAGAATACCATTCCCATTAAATGGTACCTGTGAGGAGGGAAGCTCTAGAGTGAGTGAGTTAGGGATTGTGATGGTTGCTTCCTATTCTTGTATAGGAAGCGATGTCTCACGTAATTTTCACAGCATGATCCTAAGGAATGTCAAGCTGCTTCTAGCAAACTTTAGAGGTTTACTTCCAAGATTGGCATAATTTACATCTTTCTTTTCTAGCTAAGATACAAGCTGCTAAGATGTTTTTGTCTTCCCAAATTTTTGTTTCTGTGTACACCTTTACCTAGTATATATTACACTCCCTACCCTCAACGGTTACAAAAAATTGTCATGGGCCTCATATGGGGCTCTTCCTAGCTGAGGCATGCTAGGAAGAAGCTTATAATTTCTTTCATGTGAGAGGAGGATTGCAATTGCCTGGCCTTCTGACTTTTGCCATTACATCAGCACTGTCTCATATTCTACAGGCCAGGATGGCCACAGCTTCCGTTTGGCGGTTGCCGGAGTTCCAGTTAATTCAAACTCGTGGTGGGAAAGAGTAATGGTCTGGGACCCCGGGGGTCTTGAGATATGGGTTTGTAAGAAGATAGGCAGGAAGAAATCTCCTTTTTGCATATAGGATATCATCTGAGACCAGCACTAAAAGTTGATTGATGGCCGTCCCTTTTTTTTTGTAGGGGTGGGTAGAAGGAAGGTGTTTGTGTTAGCGAGACCTACTAATCAGGAATCATTAGAATTATTTTCCTACAATGACTGTTGTGATACGTTTTAGCATAAAAATATGAGGTTCTGAGAGTACCTACAGCTGAGAACACCCCCCCCCCCCCCGATGTCAACATTAGGGCATCCTGTAACCTCTTTTCATTACTGCTTAATAAGCAGTATTCATCTTTGCAGTTAGAGCATTGCTGAACATTTCCCATGGGTATAACTCAAAACTGTATTCTGGTTTATTTTTTCACACATGCTTAGGATAGTATGGGGTGTAAGGATAGATTACAGAAACAGCCTTGTAAACCAAGCATGAATAAGGTGTGACAACAGGTGCTTGAGCAATGGAGGAAGATGGCAGTTTTTCCCCGGCTGGCCTTTAGTTGGTACAAGGTTGTAGATCCAGTGACACTTGCCAGTGAGGCTGCATACTAGGAAGATGGACTTGTTGACCTTGTAATCTCCCACATGCAGACTATTATCATATGGTCACACAGCGCACTCAAATGAAGGAAGCTTCATACAGAGTGTATGACACTGCTACCCGGGTTCTAAGAGAAGCTCTACATAGTTTAGATCATCCAAAATTCTGGTTACTGGGTATACTTCCTGATGTTCTCAATTCAGTAACACACAACTTGTGTGGCTCAAGGTGTTTTTTTAATTTGTTTGCCTGTTTTAGTATGTTTTTGTCAATATGAATACCAAGTATGGTTTCAGTTTTCTAACAATCCATACAAGGCTGGTTAGGCAGAATTTGTTACTGAGCCATGTTTGAGATGACTAAAATATGTAGATCATCCTGGATTAACCAAGTTACCAGTAAGAAGCATTTATTATTAGTACTAATTGTATTAAGGGAAGCTATTTTGAGATCCTTCTGTTGGGGGGGGGGGGTGAGAGTAGGTATTTTGTGATTTGAGGTTGATGGTACAGGAATTCGAAGTATGTTCCCTGAATTTACTGTAGAGAAATAGTCTGGAAGGTTTTTTTTTTGTTTAATGTTGTTCTGCAGCCTATTTAATGACTTACGTCCTAGTGATGTGGGTAAGAAATGGTGAGACCTGTTTGAGAAATGTTGTTGGCAGTGTATGCTTGTGTTTTTTTTTTTTTTTTTCCCCATGTGTTTGTCCTTGAATGATTTGTGAAGAGGTATGGTGTAAATGAGAAGTTGTGAATAGCTCAGGATGAGTATTAAGAACAGAGTGGGTAAGAGAAGTGAGAAATCTGACAACATTGTGTAATAGTGACTCTTAAGCACAGTGGAAGAAGAGAGTGTGGTTAGTACACTGGGAGAAAGATAAGGTATCAGAAAGCCTATCTGGAGTAAAAAGGGGTTAGTGCAGTAGGAGAGGAGAAAGAAAGTATAAGTAATATAGAAGGGTTAGATAAGTATCAGAAATGGAATCAGACATCTGCCAGCTAGGATTGGACTGGAAAGACACCTTGGAGAGTGAAGTATCTGCAGACTGTGAGAAGTAGAAAGCGCAGTGGAATATTGGAATATGGGGGATAAAGTATCTGCCACCAAAGCTGGTAATGGAATGAAGGAGGGCAGAGTGAAGAAGCAGTAGTAATGAGATTAACGTTTAGTAGATGGTAGTTAAATGTACTAGAAGTGTCTGCATATATCAGATGTCTTAAAATGTGGAAATTGAGAGGAAGAGGATGGAGAATTTTGAAGCAGACTTACTGGTGGCTATGAAATAATTTGGGCAATTCTTGTACATGTAGGATATAAGTTGAGATAAAGTGAACCAAAGAACTGAAGTGTGATAGAAATACGACAATGAAAATAAAAGTTAATTTGTGTAAATGTGGGAATGAAACTTATAGGTAAGATACGGTTTTACGTTGCCTTACATCACTGGCAGAAGTGGCATGCTAGGTATAAAGGTAGTGATATGGGAGAGGGGTGAATGGGAATGAGGGTAAAGTGGAGAACAAGTTGAAGCCACGTGTAGCTGAGAGGAGCCCTGTAAGTCTGTGAAATTTAGGTTGTGAAGAGGGGTGGAGGAGTCCAGCTATCCAAGGCAAATGCAGGATCTAGGTTAACTTTAGGCAGTTAGGAGAGTCTTAAAAAGCAATATTATCTGACTTCTGGCAGCAGATATTCTGGTCTTTCAATTTTTGTTAGACTACAGATGGTGTACAGCTCGGTGTACATTCTTAAATTTAAACTACTACCATTCATTTATAGCATTTAATGCTAATAATGCAATTTCTAAAGTTATGGAAGCTCATGTATTTTGCGAGGGTGGGCTGCCAGGACTAAAGTCCATCAAAGCAAGAGGGTGGATTATGACAAGGCTAGGTTAGTAGATAGGCTTACATAAGGACATGCTTTCCAAAATAAAGTTTTCTCCTTTTGTTTTGCCACAGCCCATGTTGGAGTTGCACAATGTTTTTCAGTGGCGGAAGTGTTTAGTTGAAAGCTCCTGCCCTCAGAATGAGCAGACATACTTGAGGTAATGCATCTGTACTTAACCTTTTTTGGAAAGTACAGCATTTTCTACTATTTTTTTCTGTAACCCACATTGGTGATGCACAGAGCTTTCAGTGGAGGAACTATTTAGTTGGCTGGCAGTACAGTAGAACAGTCCTGTTGGGTAGTACTTGCCATAGTTAATATGTTAATGACTGCTTCAGTGTTGTACTTTGGAGCACCCAGACATTGTGATTAACTTACCTAGTGAAGTGGTTGGAATGTTATACCCCCAAAGGGGATCTGTGGGCTGAAGCTTCCTAGCCAAATGTGGTTGCCACACAGGTAGCCATGAAGGGTAACCTCCCTTTCCTCATGCCCCAACTGTCCAGCCACTGAATAAGGAGTCCAGGACAGAGTTTAGAAGTATGTACTTTAAATCCTTTACAGGTACTACAAGGATGTCTGTACTGCCTCACAGTTTATTTTTGAGGAAACTATCTAGTTGAAGTGTAGCATTTGGTGGGGGTATGTCTGACAGTTGTCAGAGCTAGAGACTGTGGCATGAGATTCAAAAAGTTACATCAGTAAACAGTCCTCAAAATCATATTGGCATGTAGCACCATAGATGAGACTGTTGAGATAATGCATTCAAGTGTTGTCATATGCCTGCACTTTTGGTCTGGCTTGACTGTTTTTACTGAGGACACTTAAGGTGGTACTTTTATACAGTCATGCTTGTAACGCCCCTGCTGTTTGGACTAGAGACGGAGAAAATATCAAGAACAATAATAAAGGGACAGTCCCTGAAGGGCTTCAGATATCAAATTGCATTATCTGTTCCACATAGTCTTTTATTTTGTTAATTAATATTTCACCAGACATTTAAATATGTTTTCATTTTGCTAAATTTACTTGTTACAAATTTATGGTTTATTGACGAGTTATAACATCATTAAGAAGTTAAATATACTTTGAATGCTTTACGTTAATGTGTTAGTTCACTTAGCATGGACTTCCATTAACTAAGATGTTTTTAAGCCTTTGAGAAACAATTGTATAACTACTGAATTTATTCTATGAACATGTTTGGGATTCAAGATGCTTTTTATAAGATTTAAATGAAGGCTTTATTCTTTGATTTGCTAACAGACAATTAGGGATTCCGATCTTATTCCTTTTTTTTTGTGCCTAAGAAATCTATGTAACCCTGGTCAGTTTTAGACTCGAGTGGCATTCTTCAACGGAGTGTCCTCTTCTGACTGGTCACCAGTCAATTGTCCCTTCCTTGCCTAGAAAAAAAGTGATTATGCACACTTTAAAACTTCCTAATGCATACCCACTTATCAGGATATAGACATTATAGAACATTTCTGTACTTTCTGGTAGGAGCCAGACACTGCCCTTTCCAAATTTTCCTACTCAGGCTGACCACAAAATTGAGTGTTCATCAAGCCTGTCAGTGGTATCCATCCACCTCAGGTTGTAGGAAACCAGATTGATGTCCTTCATGGATGCATCTGCAGTCATAACAAGTGGGTTGTCCTGTCGTCAGGCAGCCCTGCAGTCGGCCGGATTCCAAAGTCCGAGTCCGGCTTCGGCTGATGTCGCACTCCACCCGACGTCATCTCTGTTGGTCTTCGGGTATAAAAGCATCAGCCGACGCCATTTTCCTCAGTCTTTCTTGCGTGGCGGCTCAAGCAGAAGCTGTTAGCAAGTGCCGGTCGGTCGGATCCAGAGATTACTTCTACCGAATACTAAAGACTTCTAAAGCTAAGTACCACTCTTTCTTGCCTCAGCCGATGTCAGAAAAAGTTAACAATTGTTTAACCTGTGGGAAACAAATACCTCATAAAGATTTCCACTCTTACTGTCTGCCTTGTTTAGGCCCAGCCCACGACGTAGCAGCCTGTTCGACCTCAGAAATTTTACCCACTACGGTGGTTGACTTATCAGACACCATCCCCTTGGATGTCTCTACCCCAGCACGTGGTGCTGCTAGGCCTCCAGCTGCCATGTCCATTAAGGCCTTCGCCAGGGCTAAAGCAGCCAAGACTACTAAAACAGTGCCTGTTAAACCCCCCACATCCAGGCCCTCTTCTAGTTCTCAAATGCTTTCTTTGGCAGAAGATTTAATTTCTTTAATTAGAGGATCTCAATCTCACCCAGACAGGGCCTCTCAGCCCCAGAGAAGAGACCTAGGGCAGAGCCCCTGAGCCAGTGTCTTCTGATGATTCTGCTGATGAATCAGACATAACTGACCAGCCTGAGGCTCCCTTCTCCAACTTTGAAGATTCTGATGCTGAAGAATCCATTCCAGCTGCTTCCCCACCAGAAGAATTCAAACCTTGCATGCCATGCGAGAACAGTTCCAATGGCAGCAACAGGATTTTTCAGACTCCAGAAAAGACTTAGGACCTTTCTGCACCTCCCACAGCACAGGCCCTTAGCTATACCTCCTGTTCTCCTGTGGTGGATGATGCTTTCAATGATGTTTGCTCCGCTCCAGATTCTTTACCCCAGCCCCTGCCAAACCAGACAGATTTTACAGGGTGCCAGATACTCATCACCACCTTTACAAGGCCCCACTTGCAGACCCAGAAACTATATCCCAGGGTCCCAAGGCAGTAGCCGCGACCACAACTAAAAACCCTATTCCTTCTGAAAGGGAAGCAAGGTCACTAGACAGATGGGGTAAAAGGTCTACACTTCAGCTACTCTCTCAGCTAGAGCTTTAAACTGTCAGTTTCACATGATACAATACCAAGAGTTTATGCTTGATCAGTTAACTAAAAACTAACCACTGATGAATCTCTTGATAAGAAATATGTATTAGAGATGGTAAATAACATACAACAGGTTAGCAACCATTCCTTAAAATGTGGCTATGATGCACTGGAGGCTTCATTTAGATCAGCCATGACAGGCACAGTGATAAGAAGGCATGCATGGCTAAAGGAACAAGCTTTACCGGATCATGTTAAAGCTAAGTTGCTAGATGCTCCTATGGACAAGACAAGTTTGTTTGGTACACCTGCCCAGCAGGTTATGAAGAAAATGGAAGAAAAGGCAAAATCTGTTCAAACTGTTAAAGATTTCTTGCAGGTTCAACCCCCAAGGTTTAGCAGGAACTGGCCTGCCAAAAATTGGTCCTTTCCTGACTCCACAAAATTTCAAAGGGGCAGGAATAGACGCTCCAGAGGCAGAAACCAATCCAGAGGAGGTGCCTACAGAGGACGACAGTGGCAAGGTAACAACAGAGGCACAGACACAGCCACTGCCACTACATCAGCACAACCACGGTGACTTAATCCTAAATCCGCCTACCAGGGAACAAATGGCAGCTCCTCTAGGCGGAAAGTTAACCTTATTTTCAAAGAACTGGCACTACATAACAAAAGACAAGTGGATTTTACAAACCATAGATCAAGGTTACCGGTTTCACTTCCACACCTTACCAGTCAAAAGAGGAATGCCAAATCTACCTCCAAATCAAAAAACAGAGGCTCTACGCCAGATAATGGAGTTAGCAAACATGAGAGCTGTGGAAAGAGTGCCAACAGCAGAACAAGGAAAGGGGTTCTACTCCAGACTATTCCTAGTTCCAAGAAAGGAAAAAGTTGGAGACCAATTCTCGACCTGTCCACCTTAAATACATACATCATTGTCCCAAAATTCAAAATGCTGACCCTACAGCAACTTCTATGCTGGGCAAGGAGTCTTGGCTGGTAACTCTAGATCTCAAGGAGGCATACCTGCACGTCCCCATTCGACCAATCTGCAGAAGATACCTCAGATTTCTTGCAGGATCAGAGCACTATCAATTCTCAGCATTGCCCTTTGGCTTATCTACTGCCCAGAGTATTCACAAAATGCCTGGCATCAGTAATCGCCATTGCAGACTACAGGGAATTCAAATTTACCCATACCTGGACGACTGCCTGCTACAAGGGGACAACAAAAGCAAGCTGACAACAGATTTACAAAGGGTCATTTACTTGCTACAAGGACTGGGATACACAGTCAATTTACAAAAGTCAAGGCTGATACCATCCCAAACAAGGACATTCTTGAATTGGACACAGTACAACAAATGGCATTCCTGACTACAGAAAAACAAAAGAACTTCCTCTTTACTTCTTGGCACTAACAAAACTGAACAAGTTAACAGCAAGAAAAGTTCTGCAGGCCTTGGGCTTCATGGCATCATGCATAATCTTGGTCCCATTTGCCAGACTACATATGAGGAAACTACAGTGGTACCTAAAGAATTTATGGTCCCAACACAGACACAGTCTAGAAACAGAAATCCCACTAATTCCATGCTTAAAACAGGAGTTCCTATGGTGGGCTCAGGCATGCCAGTCAAACCCAGGCCTACCCTTTCGCAGATGTCAACCAAGCCAGACCATCACAACAGACGCTTCAGACCTAGGATGGGGCCCACATGCTGGACAAATGCGTGCAAGGATTGTGGACACAGGATCAACTTCACCTGCACATCAATCTAAAAGAAATGCTGGCAGTAAAACTGGCAATCCAAAAGTTCAAACCATTTCTCAAAGAGGGCCAGTTGATGATAAGGACAGACAACACCACAGTCATGTGGTACATCAACAAACAGGGAGGCACTCATTCATCCCCCCTATGCTGAATGCCCTTGGTGCTGTGGACCCTGGCACTCAGCCCCAACATTCAGTTACAGGCAATATTTGTACCGGGAAAGACAATACTCTAGCAGACATATTAAGCAGAAGCACCTCGGATGCCCACGAATGGAAGCTGCACAGGGACATCTTCAAGACCATCTCAAAGAAATGGGGAATGCCACAGATAGACCTATTCGCATCACCTCTCAATCACCAGCTCAAAAATTCTGCACAAGGACATTCCACCCACTAGCATGGAAAGTGGACTCACTCTCCTTCAACTGGAAAGGCCTAACAGCATATGCATTTCCACCTCTTCCTTTGATACACAAGGTACTACTAAAAGTCAAGGAAGAACGTCCAAGGATAATCCTGATAGCTCCAAACTGGCCAAGACAACACTGGTACCCACTACTGAAGAGCATGTCTCGAACAATATGTGGCCAATACCCTGATGCCTTTGATGTTAACTCAGAACAACTACAGCATCATACATCCAAACCTAAAAACACTGCAACTGACTGCATGGAACATCACATAGCAGCAGCTAATCCAGAACTTTCCCAAAGAGTTAAAGACATTATTCTTGAAGCACGCAGACCTTCAACAAGAAGGAACTATGCTGGAAAATGGAAAAGGTTTGTCATTTGGAGGGAAAGAGGAAAAGATGTGTCAAACATAGATATGCCTAACATTCTGGAGTATCTGTCGAACTTCTTCATTCAGGCCTGTCCTACTCCTCCATCAAGATACATGCATCAGCTATTTCAGCAGAATACAGCTTTGATCCACCTGTTTTTCACCCTTTGCTCAGGCAGTTCCTCAGAGGAATCAAGAATGTAAAACCTCCAAGGAAACCACCATTACCAGCTTGGGATTTAAACTTTGTGCTAGAAAAGTTGACACTATCACCCTTTGAACCAGCAGCAACAGCAGACCTACAACACCTGTCATGGAAAACTGCTTTCCTACTGGCAATTACTTCAGCAAGGAGGGTTTCAGAACTACAGGCCTTAATGGCAGTGCAACCCTTCCTAATCTTCCACCAAGATAGAGTGTCCATGAGGACTAATCCTACATTTATGCCCAAGGTGGTATCCAGAGTGTCTTTAAACCAGGCAATCCACCTACCTACATTCTTTCCCAACCCACAAAACAGAGGGAAAGAATACTGCATACCTTGGATGTACATAGACAGCTACGCTACTACTTGGACAGAACAAAAATAGCAGAAAGACTGACCAACTTTTTGTAGCCTATGCAACAGGAAGGGAAGGAAAAGCTATTTCCAAACAGACAATCTCCAAATGGATAGGAAATTGCATACGATACTGTTACTCCTTCCATGGAAAACCAATTCCACAGAACATAAGACCTCATTCTACAAGGGCAACAGCCACTACCACAGCCTTCTTACGAGGAGTGGCAACCAAAGACATTATTGAGGCGGCTACTTGGACCTCCGTGCATACATTTGCCAAGCATTATAATTTGCCTCTATATTCCAGATCCCGAGCAGGGTTTGCCACTGCTGTACTGCAAGGGATCCTAAACACACCATAATCTACTTTTATCCTCCTCCCTAGTTGGCTATGGTATTCTACCCACTTGTTATGACTGCAGATGCATCCATGAAGGACATAGTACAGTTTTGTACCTACCATAAATGTAGATGTCCAAACTGGATAGCATCTGCAGTCAGGATTACCCTCCCTCCTTCCCTCTGTGGTACTCCTAGGGTGTTTACCCTCCTAATAGCTAGCTGTTGGGGGGGAGTCTTTTATGGTGTATTTGTTTGTATATATGTACATATATGCTTATTGTTGTGTTTACCTCTATCTATTTGGAAACATTGGCATCTATCCAAATTTTCAGCCTGCAAGAGGGCTACTGGCATCTGGGGCAAGAAACACTGAGGAAAATGGCGT
Organism: Protopterus annectens; assembly: GCF_019279795.1. Taxonomy (NCBI): domain Eukaryota; kingdom Metazoa; phylum Chordata; order Ceratodontiformes; family Protopteridae; genus Protopterus; species Protopterus annectens. The sequence goes on from NC_056745.1 coordinate 1,265,792,086, forward strand.
CGGCTGGTGCTTTTATACCCGAAGGCCAACAGAGGTGCCGTCGGGTGGAGTGCGACATCAGCCGGACCCGGACTTTGGAATCCGGCCGACTGCAGGGCTGCCTGACGACAGGACAACCCACTTGTTATGACTGCAGATGCTATCCAGTTCGGACATCTACATTTATGGTAGGTACAAAACTGTACTTTTTCCTAACTGAGCATCTAGTTTCTAGTGGCTGACTACAAATATGGTATCATACAGCATAGGACGTATGTATTGCAGATATTTCCACTCCATTGGGGATCATTGTAAGTTGTGGCATCACAACTGAATCCTTGTAAGGGTCCAATTTTTCTATGCTCCCTAGACATAAGGATATGTTGGTCTTTTTTGTCCCTAGCACTTGCAAGATGTTTTGCAGGTGGCACATTTCCTAGGAAGGCACAGCTGAAACTTGTCTACAGTTGCTTAGCATATTGTCTTCCTCCCTTCAAATAACTTGTACGAGTTGTCATATGTGTCTCTCTCAGTGGATTCAGAATCCAAAGTGTTGATGAAATAGACATTTTACAGGCCACTCTTTGGATGTCTAAATGTAACATCTTAGATAGTGGACATCATCCACCAGTCTCCTTTTCGAAGAAAAAAACAACTTTGTGGGCCCACTACTTGCGGCTTATGTAACCAGTGGTGCATCATCTTTGGAGTGTGGAGTCTGTTCAGGGACCACACACACACACACACACACACACACACACACACACACACACACACACACACACACACAAACACACACCCACACCCTGTGGACAGAAGACCTTGTAACATGTTTGTTTGCTAGAATTGAAAGGAGCACTGTTGGTGCTTTTGGCTTTCTTGTTGTGTTTTTATACCTTGATATCGTAACATAGTAGAGGTATAATTAATCAGTAGGCAATGGAGGGGGGTACACATTCTTTCCCTTTTGTAGGGAAGCCATGAGAATGAGAGTGGGCCTTTAAAAACAGCAATTTCCTTTCATAGCGTCATAGTTTAATACAAGGCTATTGATCCACTGAGCCTTTTGTAGCCTAGCTGCAGATCCTAAATTCTGAGTAACTATTTAAGTGAATAACTAATACCTAGTTTTGACCATTTTCAATGAGGGCTCGATGGGCCACACAGCTGTTTTTTTTGATTGCCCATCCATTTGCCTAAGTTATGCATCAAGAGAGTCATGGAGCTGCTTTGCATAACCTCCAAGATGAGTGTTTTTTCATAAAAGAGGGATTCTGGGGGGGGGGGGTCTGTCTTGCTGGTGGGTCCAATATATGCTTTGGTGGAAATTTTTAGATCACTTGAGCGAGTGTTTAGGGAGTTTGTTTTGTGAATGTGACAGAGGTCAAATAGGACTGGGTCCTTTGAGGCTTTGTAAGCTAGACAGATGTCCCCTCTCAAAAGATCATGTGCAGTGGATCGCACTTACTAACAAAATGTCAGGAATGCTTGCTGTGCTGCTGTAAGAGGGATTCCTCTTTTAAACCATAAAGATTATAAAAAAAACATTTTTTTGGTGGCTTTTTTACTTTTAAACCAAAAATGAACTATTTTCATGACCTCGATGAACAATACATGAACTCACATCCTTATGTCTTGCACAGTTTTGACATAAAGTTGGGCTTCATCACTTATCCAGTCTTGAAACAAAGCCACCATTGTCTTTTACTCTGTTAAAAAAAACTTAAAAAATAATGTCGTCGGTGAGCAGCCACATGCAAAAGCATAATACTTAATGATATGCAAAGCTGCGTTCATCAAGTACTTCCTGTGTGGCAGTGATATAATTTTAAAACTGCTATTGCTGGAGCCAAGAGCCATTTGTCTGTATGTAGTACAATGGCGTGTCCGGGAAAATGGGTCTGTATGTATATATATATATATATATATATATATATATATATATATATATATAAAATGTACATGTGTGTGTGTGTGAGGGCAAAGTAGAAAAATAAAATTAACAACTTTACTGCTATTCATGAGCTGTGGCTACATCTGGAAAGCTTCCTCCCCGAACTGAATGTCACAATGGACCTTCCTTCACAGCTGCGACCCCCATAAGGAGACAGTAGGAGCTGTGACTGTGTGGTATTCTGATTGCCCAATTTTCACATAAAATTATTTTATGTGAAAATAGCATTAGCCTAGACACTAGACATCACAGAACATTGCAAAATTATGAAAACCGAGTGCAGATGCTGTATTCTGTTTCATCAGGGTACATGTGATCTTTAAGGCATACATGCTCTTGATTGTCTTGGTGAAATGCTGCAGTCTATCAAGCTTGAGTCATTTGCTTAGGCAAGTAAATACCAAAAGGAGCATTATATTCTATAACAGGCCTGAAGAGGGAGGACTAGAGAGGGATGATCATTTCCCTACACCTGGAAGATATACCCTGATGATCTGTCTGGTTTAGATGTAAGGCTTTCTGAGCAGCTGTGGATACATGGTCATCAAAGGATAGTTCATGGTCACTGAAAGTTCCAGGTCATTAATGACTAAATCACTTTTCAAATGGGTGTAAACTGTGTGGTAGGTGCATGGAGGCTGAGGCTTGACAAAGGACACAGTGCTGCATTTCTTGGAATTTAGTTTCAGGTGAATGTCCAAACGCCATTTGTTTGTGTGAGTTAGGCCATCTAGGAGAATCTGGAAATGGGGGGGGGGGGGAGTTTAGGACTGATCTGAGTTTGCAGTCATTTGCAAGCTTGGTCATGACCATGATAGCTTATTGACATTAGAGAAATAAACACCAAAAGTAAGTGGTTCCAGAACTGATACTTGGAGAGCACTACTGGTAGCTATATCTTGATGAGTGTGTCCCCAGCACTAATAGTGTCTGATTTGTCAGTAAGCCAGTTTAATGTCCAGTGGGTAACATAGCGATTTACATCATTCCATAATAATGTATTCTGCATCATACGTTCTTATAGTTTTATGAGTAATCACTGAACCAACTGTAGTATGGGGTCAGGCTACCAGAAATAGGGGTGGCTGACATCAAGCCTGCTGGTTTGGCTGTCTTTCCGCCTTCAGATGGTGGTTATTTCTTTCTCTTCCCTTTGTGAGGCATCCCAGCCCAGAATGCTATGATACATTCATGGCCAGATGGGATCCTATGCCTTTTCCATTTGATCATGGCATGTCTCCACAAAGTCATGGCTATGAGGACCAGACTAATCCTTGCCAGACCTTGACTGCCTTAGGCACTTTGGTTTCTATTGTGCATCTTGCCCTCGTTCCAATCCCTCCCCAGTTCCTGACTCACCCTTTGGAAAAACTTTTCCCTAATTTCACAAACTCAAGCTAATCAAGTGGCTTCTCCAGTTATCTTGATATTCGGGTCAGAATACTTTCAGATCTTCACTTACATGGATGGTTCTGTACTTTTCTTCAACCATTCCCCTGAAATGCACAATACTTGTAAAGGAAAAATGGTAAAGGTTTACAGGAAATTAAGCTTGAATCAAGATAATTTTATTCTAGGGTTGTTCCTACTGTGTCTAGATCTCCATGCTAGCAAAGGTTCAGAATTGTTCCTTTTGCTGACTGTATTTAGCCTGCCAATTTAGTGTTGTGATATTTTGTTGCAGTAGAGAGTAAACCTGAATTATTGTAGAATACTTTTTTCACATTTGTAATGTTTGACCGCACAGTTGTGTTGATAGTGGGCATGTATTTTTAACTTTGTAGTTTTGCTTTATAATGTTTTTTCCTTCTCAGGTAGTGATAACTGCCGTGGCTTTGGCTATGTTACTTTCTCAATGCAAGATGATGCTCAGAAGGCCATAACGGATGTTAGAGAGTTTGATGGGAAAAAGATCATTGTTGTCTTTGCTAAGAAGAAATTGCCAAAGGACAAGAAGCAGCAGAAACAGAAAGGAGGTGAGTGACTCTGAATCTGAGTACAGGGACCTGCTGGGGGGTGGGATGGGGTGGTGTTTTGTTTGGACATTTTAAAGGACAATGTGAGGCTGTGAATATTACATATACCTCTTCATGTGTATCTGTAGAGTGCATTCTTGGTTTTAAGGTCTGTGATAAAAATTATGTCTGCCTGCTGTTACTCCTTTGTCTTAATATATTTTTTTATGTAAATTATACCAGAATGTGTTGGAAATAAATGTAGCTCACTCAAAAAGTAGTGGTTTCTACAGTGTACTGTAAGCTGTTTGATGTGTTTATAGTGTGGGGATCAAAAAAGAAGGTTCAATAGTATTACTATCAGCAAGCATTGCAAAATGCACCTTTTTTTCTCTATCTTTGTGAAAACGTGTTGTAAAAAGTCTTATTTTATTTATTTTTTTGTATTTTTCATGTGTGTCTTTATTATAGCTTATTTCTGAACTACGCTGTTTCAGATGTCACTGTTGAAATATTTTTTTCCATGCCAGAGAACCACCAGTATCTTTAGAGGCATTTCTTCAGTTTTTGGCTGTAAATGCCAGCTTTTAACTACCATTGTTTTTTAATCTTCATGGATATCTCTCAGAAAATTGTTAGCTTAGGTTTGAGCTATATCTTGCTGTAAATGGTTTGTACAAAAATTGGAATACATATACAGTATTTGTTCTTGTTACAGGAAAAAGAGCAATTAAATCATTTAATATGTTTTTACCCTCAAAAAGGAGCGAGAGTGGTAAGATTTTGGTCTTGAAAAAAGTTTCAAGCATGTTTTGAACTAAAAGATCTGTAATATGTAATGTGTTTTATTTATTTATTTTTGTTCTAGAAATCAACTGTTTCACGATCCAGTTGATGCTTTTGTAACTGAAGTCATACAGACCACAAGACTTTTAAGTTTGGAAACCTGATTCTTTGCTAAAAGAATAGTGTCTGGAATCAGAAATTATCACATCTGTGTCAAATTATTGTGGAAGTTGACTGGACAAAGCAATTGTGTTTAGATTTTAGGACTTCCCCATCCCTTCTGGTTTTGCAGCAAGACTAATCCTCTTTGTCCCTTGGTTGCGGAGAAAGATGTGTTCTGTCTTTCATGCCTTTGGTTGTATTTACCTTTCTAATAAAAGCCAAGGACTTTCCTCTCAATCAAGGTGACCCTGTCTCCATACAGTAGCTTGGCTTCACATTTTTTTGCTTCTGCCAGGCCTTACAGCTGGATTTGTTTGTGCTGGTAGAAACTACCAGGCTGTATACCACTTGTTGCATTTGTTCTGCTAAGTGGTGGAGACTCTGGGTGGATAAGTATCCTGTACCACTTCATTCCATTAGTTGCAAGTTGTTTTGTGTCAAGGCACATGGCATAATTTGGTTCTCCATTATAGCATAATCATTGTATATGCTGCTGGCACTTGTGCAGAATACTACCTTTTGTCAGAGCAGACCTATTGTCCAGCATGGTATGGTTAAGCAGCTTTTAAAAAGATTTTTCTTGTTTGCCCTCCATTAAAGAACCATCTCCTTGGGAATTTGAGGTTCATGACTTTTATGTGCTTGTCTATTTATTTGAACCAGGTAGTTTTAGAGTCCTAAATTTCATCTCTTGAAGGAAGAATGTTTTTACTCTCCCACATCTCTGCTCCCATCATCTCTTGAGATGCAAGAGTTTTATCTATAGGAGATGCTCTGATTTTTCTCAGAGCACACTTAGTGCCTTTCATTTCCAGCAGTCTCTTCTTTGTGGGAGTTGTTAAAATTGTACATTCTATAGCAGTAGAATTAGATGACGTAGTCTCTGAGAGCTTTTTAAGAATAAGGGTGATGTGCAGAGCTGTAGTAACTACAGAGGGATAAAACTGATCAGTCACAGCATGAAATTATGGGAAAGATTAGTGGAAGCTAGGTTAAAAAGGGAGGTGATGATTAGTGATCAGCAGTATGGTTTCATGCCAGGAAAGAGCACTACAGATGCATTGTTTGCTCTGAGAGTGTTGATGGAGAAGTCCAGAGAAGGTCAGAAGGAGTTGCATTGTGTCTTTGTTGACTTAGAGAAAGCATATGACAGGGTGCCTAGAGAGGAGTTGTGGTATTGTATGAGGAAGTCGGGAGTGACAGAGAAGTATGTAAGAGTGGTACAGGATATGTACAAGGGTAGTGTGACAGTGGCGAGATCTGCCGTGGGAGTGACCGATGCATTTAAGGTGGAGGTGAGATTACATCAAGGATCAGCTCTGAGCCCTTTCATATTTGCACTGGTGATGGACAGTTTGACAAATGAGATCAGACAGGAGTCCCCGTGGACTATGATGGTTGCAGATGACATTGTGATATGTAGTGAGAGTAGGGAACAGGTTGAGGAGACCCAGGAGAGGTGGAGATATGCTCTAGAGAGAAGAGGAATGAAGGTCAGCAGGACTAAGACAGAATATATATGTGTGAATGTGAGAGGGAGGATAGAGGAATGGTGAGGATACAGGGAGTAGAGTTGGCGAAGGTGGATGAGTTTAAATACTTGGGATCAACAGTTCAGAGTAATGGCGAGTGTGGAAGAGAGGTGAAGAAGAGAGTGCAGGCAAGGTGGAGAAGAGTGTCGGGAGTGATTTGTGACAGACGAGTACCAGTAAGAGTGAAAGGGAAGGTCTACAAAAGGGTAGCGAGACCAGCTATGTTATATGGGTTGGAGACAGTGGCATTGACAAAAAGGCAGGAGTCGGAGCTGGATGTGGCAGAGTTAAAGATGTTAAGTTTTACACTGAGTGTGACGAGGGTAGACAGGATTAGGAATAAGTATATTAGAGGGTCAGCCCAGGTTGGACAGTTTGAAGACAAAGCCAGAGAGGCGAGATTGCGTTGGTTTGGACATGTGCTGAGGAGGGATGCAGAGTATATTGGGAAAAGAATGCTAAGGATGAAGCTGCCAGGTAAGAGGAAAAGAGGAAGGCCTAAGATAAGGTTTATGGATGTGGTTAGAGAGGACATGCAGGTGGTTGGTTTGACAGAGCAAGATGCAGAGGACAGGAAGAAATGGAAACAGGTCATCTGCTGTGCCGACCCCTAACCGGGAAAAGCTGAAAGAAGTCGTCTGTGAGAGCTTCTCATTTACTGCCACCCTTCTGTTTTGTTTCTTGTTCAGCTTTTTATCTGTTTCTCAGGGAATCAAAACATTTTAAAAGGCATAGTTGCTTTGGATGATTGACTGCCGTGATCACTTTTCAGAGCTCTAGTGTTTATCAAGATGTTTTGAAGAATATGTAAGTGGTCATTGGACTGAGGCACTACATAAGCAAAGTTTACTGACACAAAAGTGAAAGGATGAGAAGAATTGAACACTTCTGTAAAGTGCTTCTGATAACAGATGAGGTCTTGGCAGTATGTCTGAAGTACGGAGGGGACAATGTCTGCAGCATTGATGATACTTTATAAAGTGTTTTTGTCTTTACAGGTGGAAAGTATTGTATGAAATTTCTGTTTCACTGGCAAAACCGTACATTTGTCTGCACTGAGTCTTGGATGTCACCTTCTTTTCCTTTTAGCCAACTTCCTTAGGTCTCTCCCTAGGCTTCCTTCTCCATTGTCCACCTTGGCATCTTGGTATCACCCACGGACAATTTGATTTCTGCTTGTGATGCTCTTTGCTGTGTGCGATACACATTATTGATGTTTGAATGCAGTTGTGGCAAGCAATATGCCACTAGTCACTCCCTGTCTTATAATGGAATCAATTTCGCCTGAACCCGTAGCATTCTCCTTTTCTCTTGCTTATGTGTGTCTGAACATTCCTGTACTTCAGCCATACTCCCATGAGCTTGCATACCATTTATTTTGTGGGAGTTTGAGTCAAATGCTGTATTGAAATCCATTTAGATTCTGTCTGCCAGGATATCCTTTTCCATATTTGGCATAGCAGAATGTTACAGCTGGATCATATTTAACTGGTAGGACCTCTAACTACAGAGTAATGGTGATGTCTGTCTTGAAACTGGCTTTAGCTGAGAAATGCCACCAGCCTTTTTTCTTCAAGATCATTTCCATTACTGTCCCTAACTTTAAAGTCAAGCTGAGAAGTCTATAGTTTACATTGATGGTCTGACTGCATCTTTTCCAGTCATGTGATGTCTCCCACTGTCCAGAAATCTGTTGACCACTCTAACACTAGTTTTTGCAGTATCCTGGCCAGATGTTTGGGGATTTTAGGTGGTACCCTGCCCAGCTACAGTGCCTTGTGTTTTCTCAGTCTGACATGTTCGTTTTGTACCTTCCTAGATTCTGTTGCCCTATATTCCATTCTCCTCCCCTTTTCTTCTTAGAATCTTCTGTTTCACCCTGTCATGGGAATGGAGTCAGAAAAGTCATTTAGCGCATCCACTTTTCTCTTCTTTGTAATGTTTCTCCATCTGCATATAGTTTGACCACAACCATCTTTACCTGTTTTTTGTCTACTTTTATGTACAAAAATGTATGGCCTCCTAACTTTATCTCCTGCACAAGTTGATTTTCCAATATATTTAGCTGTTGTAGCCTCCAGATTTGCCCCAGCTCTTTCCATTTTCTCAGTCTTTTGCCTCTCCCTTTTTCTTCCCTAGGCCACTTTGTTTAGGCCTAAGGATTGCTGCCTCAACTCATTTTCCCTTCTCCATTTCCCCTTATTCTTTCAGTAAACTTTCTTGCAGCTTGATGTCTCCCTTCCTTCTTTGCTGCACGTTCATGGTTTCCTTCCTTATGTGTTCTTTGTTTCTTTCTTACTGTGTGTGTTATCTCATCTGTCTTCTGTAGTGTTGATGCTGTAAACAAGTGTTGCTTTAAATTTCATTCTGTCAAATATTGTCATGAATTGTATCATCTTCTTTACCGCATCCTAGCCTGTTGATAATAGCCTGTTGATTTGGCTTTGAACACCCTCTGCACTTAGTAACTTTTGGGATTTCCTGTTGTCTCCACCTTTGCACAGTGCTAAACCATTTAACTTTGTTACTTGGTGGTGCACTTTTCATGCTGACATATATCATTCTAATACATGGCAAGTAAGATGATCATCCATTGTCTTTGCTCCCCGATTTCCTTTCTAGCACTGATGCATTTTAGATCTTGGTCCAGTCATGCTTATTTGGAAAGACTGCTGTAATTTTTAATACTTTACAAAAGGATGGTAGTATGCTGAACCACAAAATATCCATTTGAAATATAGACTAGTTCATAGTACATTTCCAGTAGGTCATCTTAGTAATCATCCATAGGAATATATTACCTGATATGAAGGTGCACAGAACTCTCTTGTGTAGTATATTCAGTATCACTCCATAAGTACTCTAGGAACAATTAATTTTATGCAGATACCTGGCCGGAAAAAAATTAAAAGTAATGTTAATTTAGTGGTACTAACCCCCCCCCCCAAATGTATTGTTCTCACTCCAAAGTCAGCACAGTTTGAATAAATGCAGAAATTAAATCTATATAGTTAGTCTGAGGTGCCACATTTTAGGAGAAAGCGGAAAGCTCAGCAACTGAACTAAAACACATCCCTGCAGAATGTAGTAAGTAGCCAAAAACAAGCAAATACATGACACCATACCAATTTGAGCAGATATGAAACAAGTTATAGTGTAGCACAAGCCGAGTAATAGTTAGGTGTTATGTGCTTACAAAGCAAGGAGCATTACAGTATTTAAAAAGTATAATGAGCAGGCATTTGTAAAATGTTACAGCATACAGTAGCTTATATTTTCCCAGGTTGAATCCATTTTTACATAGATAGCTGCAGAAAGATTTCCTGGGAATATTCTTGTGAAATGACTGAGTAGTTTTAACTTGACCGCATGCAGTAGGATTGGTAACTGGAAAGATTAGTGATTTATAGGTTAAAGGATCATAGGAGGTTACTAGGCTAACAGCTCCAGGGTCCTTACATACCTAACCAAGTTCAACCCATGTTCCTGGGGGTGTCTGGCTCAAGCAGACACTAAAATCAGCACCTATTGCCCCTGTCCAAGAGGGATACAGGTGGAACCCCCCCGGGGTGAATTTCTGGTTACCCATCCAGTCATCCAAATTACGCTTAAATAGGGCCAACGAGAGCCTTTGTTTAACATGAATAGGAAGTTTGTTCCAAAGTTGGGTCAACCTCTGTGAGACAAATCTCTCTCTCCAGCAAGTTCTGTTGATGTCATATACCAGTTTAAGGCCCTTTGAGCGAGTGACATGTGTGCCGTTTGAATTGCGAATGTGCGGCATTTCCATTAAAGCTGGGTCAGAGATTGCTCTATGTGCAAGACGCAGGTCGCTTCTGAGCAGTCTGTACAACACTGAGTAAAGTGACAGTGATTTCAGTCTGTTCACATGAGAGATCCTGAAGACCTGAATTTTCTTTGTAAGGAACCTTTGTGGTCTCTCCAATTGCCTCAGGTGTTTGGAAAGGAACATACCAAAGGCAGTGTTGTACTATTGGCCTGATGAGGGAAGAGCGCAGGAGGTTATAACCTCTTTTCTGGGGGCAATGCCCTTACTTATGAGATGAGCAATATAAAATGCCAGTCTTACCACTATGGAGACAAGGTGATGGAAGTTAAGGCTGCTGTCGACCTGTGTGACCAGATCTCTTACCAGTAACTGTGTGCTTAGGGTATTGTTATTGATGTGGTAGTTTGCGGGAACATCACACTTGCCATAAGGGAGGATGATGCATTTTTTTGCATTAAGTTTAAGACCATGACTTTGGCATCAGTCATTAGTCTGTGTAAGACCTTCTTCCAGGATGTTGACATTGCTAGGGGTTTTAGTGATAGCTCCCAGTTTGCAGTCATCAGCAAACGTGGTCAGTCACAGTCCTTTATTTTTAGTGTGTACTTCGGTAGAAGTAGATCCTGAGCAGTAGGGGTCCCAGAACCGATCCCTGTGGAACACCACAAGTTGTGAGTCTGCTAGAGGAGGTGGAGCCCTGTCAGTGAGCCAATTTGCAACCCATCTGCTCAGAATTAGTTCAAAATGATGTGAAAATTACTGAACCTACACACATTGCTAACATACTGGCTGACAGGTTCAGTGCAAACTTCTCCCCAAAAGGAGAGATATCTATTCCAGAGGATTGTAGCCCCCCAAACATCTCCAACGCCCAGGTGAGAACTGCCCTCACTAAGGCAAAAAACACAGCATCCATGGGACCGGATGGTGTCCCCGGCTGTGAGCTTCATGAACTCAACGAGGAATTAAACCCACAGTTAGGACAGCTGTTTAATCTTAGCCTCACCTCAGGATATGACTCCAAAGTGGTGTGGGCGGCGTACTGTGGTCCCACTTCATAAGGGCGGTGCCTCCACAGACCCTGGAAATTACCCCCATTAGCTTGACAAGCCTTATCTGCAAAGCCATGGAGAGGATCATAATGGAACTCATAAATAAAGACATAGGAACTTGCAGACTTTGGATCCAACCCAGTTTGGCTTTGTCAAAGGCAGATCCTGCCTCTTAAACTTGGTTGACTTTTTCGAGACAGTCACCAAGGCCATTGATGAGGGAAAGGCAGTCCATACAGCCTACCTCGACCTGGCAAAGGCCTTGACACAATACCCCACTCAGGTATCATCGAAAAACTCATCAGCTTGAATGTAAACCCATACATCACAAGATGGGTTGCAAACTGGCACAGAACCCACAGGGTCAGAGTTGCTGGAGCCATGTCAGACTCAAAGCCTGTCACAAGTGGTGTCCCACAGGGCTCAGTCCTGGGTCCACTCTTGTTCGGCATCTACTTTTCTGAAGTACAAGCAAACACAGGAGGGTTATTATGGCTGACAAAGTTTGCAGATGACTGCAAACTGGCCCATAGTCGAAACACATCTGACACAGATATCCTCCAGAAGGGCCTCACAGAAACGGATAACTGGTGCCAGAGCCATGGCCTGAAGTTAAACGCCAAAAATGCATAGTCATACCCTTCGGGAAAACAAGGTTACCCTAGCTACCATATAGGTGACAATCCACTGAGCACAGAAAAGTCATCAGGGATCTGGGGACCCAAGTTGACAGTAGTCTTCGCTTGACACTCATGTTGCTAAAGTAGTTAGGAAAACCTTCTATATCGCCCACCTGATCATGAAGGATTCACATCTAGATCAAGGGAGGTCATCGCCCCTGTACTCATCACTCATTAGACCTATGATTGAGTACAATGCCCGCTCGAATGTATCTGACCAGACACCTGATGCAGCTTGAAAGGCCCCAAAAGTTCCTCACCAAAAGGATAAAGGGTCTCAAAATATGTCTTATGCTGCCCGACTGAAAGAACTCCAGCTTTATTCAGTCTCATACCGCTTGCTCAGAGGTGACCTGTGCCTGACATATAAGGCCATGTCAAACCCAGATTTGATGAATATGCTTCACCTCAAAAATCTAGATCCCTCAGAACCACAAGGGCGGGAGACTTAAACCTTGACACGGTTATAAATAGAACGTGCTGGAGGGACAGATTCATCACCCAGAGACTCCCTATGCTGTGGAACAAAATCCCGGTACATGTGAGGCAGAGCACCTCGCTGGCCTTGTTCAAGAGGAATCTTGACCAATGGATGGGAGATCGCAGATATACCCCAGGGATTACTTCAGTGTCATTGCTTGACAGAGGCACAGAAAAATGATAGGCATAGTTTTTATTCAAACTAAAGGGGTGGGAAAGCCACATAACTATGGGCTAGGCTTATAAATGCCCTTGGGCAGATAGCCTAGTATGAACCTATGAACCTATGAACCTATGGAACAGCTTGTCACTGTTCCCACGAGAGGAGAAAATATACTAGATCTCATTGTCACAAACATGGGGACAAAATGCTCCACACCGGAAGTATATCCCTCATTGGTGAGATCTGATCATAAACTAATCTCACTGGAAATCCACATCCCGCCCCCACCCCAAACAAAAAAGACCATAGTGAAGAACTTCTCTAAAGCAAACTTCACACTACTCAAGACTGGTGTGGTATCCTTCAAGGCCCCTGAGCCAGAGGAAACCACAACCCAAGCTGGAAGCCCTTACAAATGCCTTCTATGAACACCTCCAGGACTGCATGGATCAGGCAATCCCAAATAAAACCAAGACTCTTTCCACAAAGGGCAAACGTCCAGTCTGGTGGACCCCAGCCATTAACAAACTTTACAATAAGAGGAGAAAGCTATTACATGATAGAACAAAATCCATAAAAGGAAGTCACACCTGATCATTATTAGTAAAAAATTACGAGCACTCATAAAATCAACTAAGGCCAATTTTGAGAGAAAAATTGCCATGGATTCAAAGGACAATCATAAGGCCTTTTTCAGCTATGTTAGGAACCTGGGTGGAAACTCCCAGATATGCTCAGAATTAGTCCAAAATGATACAAAAATCACTGAACCCACAGACATTGCCAACATACTGGCAGACAGGTTCAGTGCAAACTTCACCCCTCTCCCTAAAGGAGAGATAACTATCCCAGCCGAGTGTAGCCTCCCGACATCTCAAATGCGCAGGTGAAAGCTGCTCTCTAAAGCTAAAAACACAGAATCAATGGGACCGGATGGTGTCCCCGGCTGTGTGCTACACGAGCTAAATGAGGAATTAACCCGCACATAAGGCAGCTGTTTAATCTCAGCCTTACCACAGGATACGTGCCCAAGGAGTGGCGACGGCAACTGTGGTCCCACTCCACAAAGGCGGACCCTGGTAATTACCGCCCATAAGCTTAACAAGTCTAGTCTGCAAAGCTATGGAGAGGATCATAATGGAGCTCATAAACAAAGATATAGGGGACTTGCAGACATTGGACCCGACCCAGTTTGGCTTTGTCAAGGGAAGATCATGCCTTTTGAACTTGGTCGACTTCTTCAAACAGTCACCAAGGCCATTGATGAGGAAAGGCAGTCCATACAGCCTACCTTGACCTTGCAGCTCGACACAATACCCCACTCGGGTATTGTAGAAAAACTTACCAGCTTAAATGTAAACCCATATGTCACAAGATGGGTTGCAAACTGGCTTAAGGACAGAATCCACAGGGTTAGAGTTGCTGGCGCTGTGTCTGACTCCAAGCCGGTCACAAGTGGTGTCCCACAGGGCTCGGTCCTTGCCCCCCTATTGTTTGGCATCTACTTCTCAGAAGTACAGGCCAGCATGGGAGGACTTTGGCTGACAAAGTTTGCAGACGACTGCAAACTGGGCGCCATAGTGGAAAGTGCATCGGACACGGATATCCTTCAGAAGGGACTCACGGAAACAGATAGCTGGTGCCAGAGCCATGGCCTGAAGTTAAACGCCAAAAAATGTATAGTCATACCCTTCGGGAAAAACAAGGTAACCCCAAGCTACCATATAGGTGGCAATCCAATAAGCACAGAAGAGGTTATCAGGGACCTGGGGACCCAGGTTGACAGTGGCCTTTCTTTGACACTCACATTGCTAAAGTGGTTAGAAAGACCTTCTACATTGCCCACCTGATCATGAAGGGATTCACATCCAGATCTAGTGAGGTCATTGTTCCCTGTACTCTTCACTTATCAGACCAATGATCGAGTACAATGCCCCATTCGGGATGTATCTCACCCGACATCTGCAGCAATTGGAGAGACCCCAAAAGTTCCTCACCAAAAGGATAAAGGACTCCAAAATCTGTCATATGCTGCCAGATTGAAGAAACTCCAGCTCTATTCAGTTGCTCAGAGGTGACATGTGCCTGACATACAAGGCCATGTCCAACCCGAATTAATGGACATGCTCCACCTCAAAAATCCAAATCCACCAACACCACAAGAGCAAGCGACTTAAACCTTAGCACGGATATAAATAGGATGTGCTGGAGGGATAGATTTATCACTCAGAGACTCCCTATGCTGTGGAATAAAATCCTGGTCCATGTGAGGCAGAGCACCTCGCTGACTCTGTTCAAGAGAAATCTAGACCTGTGGATGGGAGGAATCATCTCTGTGTCACTGCTGGACAGAGGCACAACAAACTAATGGGCACAGTATTTTTCATATAAGGTGCGAAGCCACAAAAATTTGGGCTAGGCTTATAAATGCCTTAGGGCAGACAGCCTAGTATAAACCTATGAACCTATGAACCTATGAACCTATATGGATTGATACCCAGCTGGGAGAGTTTATCAATGATTCCTGAGTGGGGGGTTGTGCCAAAGGCCTTGGGTAAGTCTAGGTAGGCCATTTGCACAGATTTGCCCTCATCTAGGGCTTTGGTGACTTTCTCAAAGAAGTCCACCAAGTTTAACAGGCATGATCTTCCCTTCACAAAGCCAAAGCAAGAGAAAATATGAAAAGATATTTTTTAATCGAGTATAGAGTTAGAGTGAAGTGTGTGTTTGCAGATTGGAGTGAGATTTAGTTGTATGAACTGCTTTGGTAGTAGCAGTGTTGTAAGAGATGCAGCTGTGTCTGGTGTGGTCCGTGATGTGGTTTACATGTTTAGCATGGTGCTGCTTGAAGTCATTGAAGGCTGTAATACAAGAAGGTAGTGAGCGTGAGATTTTTGTGTCTAGTGCTGGAAAGGAGTGGTTACTACTATCGAATCTGTTCTGGGGGCATCTTGGCAGGATAGCTTTTGATTGTAATCAGAGGTTGTAATTGAGAATTGCTGTAGTTCTTTTGCTGGCTAAGATTGTGAAAAATCTGCTACTAATAGCAATTGTTTGTAGAACATTACATTATTGATATGAGTGGCCAGTTCTGAACTAAAAAGAAGTTTGTGGTGATTTGAGGGAAAACATCTATTTTTCGAGACGCTGCAGCTCTGACTACTTTTAGTTCTAGTATGTGTTTACCAGTTATTGACCTGTGTTTAGTTGAAGTGAGTTGGGAGATCTTTCAAATCCTCCTAGATGCTTTTTAATTTTGGCCTTTGGTTACTAGATGTAATGCCAGAATCTTATCTTTTGTTTGCTGGATGTGATCTTAGAATGTGTGTGAGAGATCCTGGCAGATGCCTGTGCAGTCTTAAGAGAGTAATCCCAATGAGTCAGTAATAACCCATTTTGGGTAATTTGTTTAAGGTGACCTTTAGATGTAGTAGATTAATCTGTATGGGTTATGTTTTGAGAAGGACATAACAGCCGGGCAGCTTCCAAAACTTCAGGTCACCTTCTATGTGCCCAGACTGTTAGATCGCTCATATGAGCTGATTAAGGGATGGGTTTGCGTGCCAAGCCTTTAAGAGCTTTCCTGCCACCGAAGACGTCTTTACCTTTGTAGGCTTTCAGCGATCAATGTTCAACTTGTGCTGTTCCACTGCTGGCCAGCAAGTTCCTTTTGGGGAAAAAAAACTTCCACATTTTATAATTATTGTTTAAACTTCATGTTCAGTAAGTATCTTTTAAGCTAGGGATATGTGTGCTGACTGCCACTTGACCTTACTGCACTTTTAAATGGGAGTGCACTTTTGTTTCTATTTGTTTAAAACATTCTGAGCAAAGTGTATTTGAGCGCTTTTTACTGTGTTTTTGAGTGAGGAAAAGTTACTTTTAAATATTTATGTTTTACTGGCTTATGCTGTTTAACTTCATTTGGAAAGAAGCACCGTTCTTGACTTGATCATGGAACAAACTGCTGGTACCATGGTTGATCCTCCTTCCAGTAACAAACAGAAAATGTTAACTAAATAGCCTTTGCCACAGCAGGCTAGCACTATGCCTCAGGCACAGGTGGGTGATTCTGCTGTGGCCAAAGCTGGTGCCTCAGACCCCCCCTCCCCCGATCCTTCTGGCGTTGTCCTTACAGCTATTCTAGACAGGAATTAGCCTTGTCATCTTTGGCTGTTGAGGTCACCTCAGTGTGCACAGGAGAGCTACTCTTGTCAGTCTTGGGAGAAAAGGCAGGGAAAGGTCCTTTATGCCATAATGTTGTGCCCATTCGTGAAAAAGCTGTTGTTATGCCCATTCCTGAAAAAGCTGTTTCTGCCATTAATAAACCTTTTTGCCCCAACTTTCATGTTAAAAAAAAAAAAAAAGAAACAGAAAACTAAAGCTTTCTCTTCTCCTATACTGGTTCTGTTAGGAGTAATTTATTATGTCTGCCTGAGTGTTTTGTATAGAAGAAAAAAGGATTCATGTTTTCCCGAAGGTATTAAAGAAATGTAATCTGTAGAGGAATGTGATGAGACATGTACAGTTTTTTCTCCTTAGATTTCTGATTCAGACTTTGAGGAAAGTATGGTATCTGAATCTCCCTGCGAGGGATTCTCATTCTCTGAGATTTTTTCCAGAATGTGTAATGTTCTTCAGTAGAACAACACTGGTGTTTCTCAGTCCCTCAGAAAATACTATAGGGGGGGGCGTGGCTAGGATGTAGACTGGTTGGCAGCATCTTTTCTCAGCTCTGCACTCAAAAGATATTTCTGACAGGAATTTTTAAAAACTAGATATTGTAGACAAACCTATTTTGTTGAATTACTTCTACTAATATCACTAAAAGTCTACAGTGCAAAAAAATTGGCTTTAAACATTATTTTTCCTGTCAAAAACAAGAAGGAAGGTATCTGAATCTACTGAAAATGAGCTTTTCTAAGCATATCACACAG